>NC_071349.1:20872500-21077500 GCF_027744825.2 Synchiropus splendidus
GTGTATGATCGAGAAGATGAAGCGGGAGCCTGGCAGAGTCTCAGACGGCTGGAGCAGCGACCCCGGGTGTGGTGTCACATGACGACCTCGCCATTCCAAGTGTCTAGATGCAGTTTAAAGGGGACACAAACAGGAAACAGCAGGTGCTCTCTAGCCACAGCTGGATACTTGCTGGTGATATTTCAAATGTCCTGTGTCAGTCATGTTGCAATGTCCGCCGGCTGTGGACGGAGAAAAGGCCATGTGTGGGACTCTGAGGCATGTTTGGTCATGCCATTCACAGCAGGACACCTTGCAGAGAGCTCAGGAGCGGCGCCACGAGATGGAGACTCGGGAAACGGCCGACGCAGGAGGGGAGGTCACCCTGGCGTCACCTGGTGAGCGGCGGTGCGAGGCGCCTGGACCGTGGCTGAGCTGGTGTGGAGAGAGCAGGAGGACGGGAGGGCTGGAAGACAGCGGAGAAAGAGGGTCAGAGACGGCTGGCATGTCGCGGCCGGTGGCAGACAGGCGGCTCCAGGAGGGCACACTCCCCCGGTCAGTCCTGACCCAGCAGGTTATCAAAGCCATGGGAATGTAAGCCGGAGCTGGCCGCGAGATTCGTGTCTCCCAGTGTGATGAAGCACCTGAAGAGAGCTTCATTAAATGTGGTGTTAGTGTGCGCCTGATTGTAGCTGGACGATTATGGCAAAAATTTGGATTCATATCATCATCATCTCCACTATTCAAGGCTTTCATGTTTTGCAGTCATTGAAGCGTCAAACTTTATTGCTCAATGATCGACAAGAAAACGATGTGTCAAATGCGACCAATAGCTTGACTGTGAACCTTCATCGTGTCGGTGAAAGGTGTCTCTCCAGAAAGCTTCAGGTCCCTAAGGTCTGGGTTTAGACGACAGTGGAGAGGAGAAAACCTTTCCAGTCCAGCTGCTCTGATGTTGGAAGGAGCGATTCACGGGTTAAATTGGAACACATCCACATCGGAGCGCTTTTCCTCTTAGCGTCTGCGCGACGTGCTGCATGACAAGGAGCGCTTGCTTTCATCACCCCTGTCTCAGGTTGAGCGCGAGCGAGTGTCCTTCTGCATTTATCCACTTCCAACTAGTCATTGTTTTTCGAAACATCTCCGACAAGCAGCCATCACTGCTGTTGCGGCTCAGGACGCTGGCTGTGCATCTGCTCAGTGGAGGTTCTGACGCTGAATCCCACGCCGCCGTTGGACCGAGTCGGGAGCTAACGGTGGCTAATATTAGCGTCCAACACGCGGTGTAAAGTAAGCGCTCTGGCTGATAGGCAGAGCCTCGCGCCGCTCTGCGTAGCCGGCTCACCGTGCCTTCCGGACGAGGCGTGGTGCAGCGTTTGGGTGCATCGGGACAGACTGAGAGAGGTCGGCTGGATAATCGTTTCATAACACTTATCACGTTGTCATAATCGGAGGACGACATAATCGTGACCCGATTAAAATCCATTCATTGACCAGCCCTACGCCTGATACACACCCGTCACTGGTGACGCCCGCTTTTCCACTGACTGGGACCCGAGACGCCTGAGCCCGGAGCACCACCCACCTCACTTGTTCTGGTTGCGGATCCGCAGACACCTCCTCTTGAGCGCCGGCTCCAACTCCGAGCTCTCGGCGGCTGACAAGGGCGCGGTGATGGCGCGGGACAGGATGCCGGGCTTCGCCGCAGGCTGCAGGACCACACAGCTTCCGGCGGAGAGCAGCGGCAGGGCGTAGGCGTGTTCGCCCTCCTCCAGACTCTCCGGCTCCTGCTTGCCCACCGCGGCCTCCCTCATCTGATCTTGCACGGCTCCCCGTTTGCCACAGTCCCACAGTTCAGACTTCTCCAGTCTCCTGGAACAATTGTTTTCTTTAAGTGCTTCCTGCTCCAAGTCAGCGTTGACAGGCTGCCCTCTGGTGCGTCCTTCGCTCTCCGCTCCAGCGCCCGTTGGCTCGGAGCAACGCCGGCCAGCTCCATTGACGATGACGTGACACGGCGCGGCGGGGCTCGGTTGGAGCTGGGCCGGACATTCCGGCTGGCTAAGTGCTACGTTGGCTGAAGGTGGTGGCGTGAGACTGTTGCTCGGTGGATCCGCGTCCTGGGTTTGCGATTGTTTGGTCCCCGCTGGTTCTGTGGTTTCCTCGCCTCTAAGACTGACCTTTTCCCGCGCTGCAGGAGGAGACCTGGACTCAGAGTCTGTTTCCAGCTTCACCTGGACCCCCAGCAACATCCTGTGAGCAAGTTGTTGTTGGCACAACCGCTGACCGACGGTCAGGTCGATCACCCCGTCCGCTTGGCCGGAGCCGCTGCTCTGACAAGTGCCTCCTAAACTCTCCTCTGCTTTCACCTTTGTCACGACCGACCTGCTTGACTGTGAACATCCAGGAGACAGACGTTCCGCAAGTTTCCCGTCTCGCTTGTCACCTCCAGAGAGATTCGGGGAGTGTAGCCCACCCACTGTAGACTCTGCAGATGATTCAGCAGCACTGTGTTTAGAACCCCTGCTGTCCAGCTGGTCCTTGAAGGACTCAGGGCTCAGTGGGATCGGGATAGGAATTGGGATCGGGACTGGAAGGGGAACAATCACTGGGTAAGGTACCAAAAGACTCGGAGGGGGGACTAACGGGGCTAATGAGGGCAGCCCGAAGTTCATCATTGGGGAAAAAGGAATGGGTCCATTGGGCAACATATTGACCGGAGGGAAGGGGGGCAGTCCTGGCACGGGGAGGCCCGGATGAGGTGGCATCAGGCCCGGGTTGGGGTTCGAGGACGGATGGACATGTGGAGAGATCATTGGCCGATGCATGGGGCTAGATGCATGGTTCCTGGGAGGTGGCGGTCCGATGCCAGGGATAATGGGGTTTGGCAAAGGACTGTTTGGTCCTCCTGGGTGGTGGGGGGGGCGTAGAAAAGTGGGGCGGATCTGCTGCATCATCTGATGCTCCATGAACAGAGGCAACGGCATGGGACCACGGGGAGTCATGACCATTGGAGGGCTACCGGACGGTACTCCAGCGGTCGGGTGCAGAGCGGAGGGATGGATGGGTGGCGGCGGGAGCGACGGGCTGTCGTGGGGTCTGGGTGTAGGAATCTTGGCTGAGACAGAGGAGGACGGAGAGCAGACGGCGAGGGGGGGGGAGGCGGCAGAGCAGGCAGCAAGGGGCGCAGAGCTGGACGGGCCTAATGGCGATGGCGCTTTCCGCCGGAGCTCGGCCAAGGGCGTGCCCCAGGATTCCGGGGTCAGCAGCTGAACCCCACCGCTGCACTCCGCCTTTGCATCAGCGCCGGCTGCCGGGTTGCACAGAGCAGCTTGAGTTTCCTTGTAGAAGATGTCCATCTTGTATTGATTGAGGCATTTGGCACTGCAGAACTGTAGCCTTCGCTCCCCAGCACCAAAGTCCAAGTACTCCTTTGTATGACGGATGTGTTTGCACCAGTCGCACACCTGCAACAGAAGACACACCAGAGCCAGATCAATGCAACGTCGCCGGCGGCCGGCCAGGCGTGCGCCGAGGTGCCGGAGGCCCGAGCTCTCCACGCAGCTGTGCTGAGCAGGACCTTGTCAATACCGGGACACTTGTGGTGACATGAGCTCGCAGAGGTGGAAGCCACCCTGGCCGCGCAGAGAGCAGCGCGGGCCACACACAGCTCACTCTGTCAGCCGTGGGAGGAGCAGCAGGTCCTCGCTGGAGATAATGAAGGCATTAATCAGTTGTCAGAACCCTCAACGACACCCATCCATCACATACACCCTCCAGCCCTCTGCGGAATCTCAATGAGTGGAGGGATGCGGCCAACTCTTTTGGCTCACGCCGGCGTGGAAACCTTCCTGGATCAACTGGGACACCTTGACACGGGAACAGGGAGTGAGACGGAGAGTGAGACGCAGGGTGGTCACCTGCCAGAGGCGGCCCGGCCGAGGGTGAGGATGGGGCTCCCCGGGGTGCCACCAGCGGCTGAGAGCACCACACAGGGCAACTGCGCCGGACAAAGAGGAGGACCAGGCCAATAAAGCCACGGCGCCTCCTGGTGCGGGCGGCTGGTACAGGCAGGTACGCAGCTTTAAACCCAGACTGACGCTTGGTAAAAACGAGTCCCGGCTCTGAGCCGCGAGGTTCAGCGGGAAAGTTGAAGCAGATGAAGACCTGGACACGCTAAATAATACAGGTGCGGAAGTGTGCCGCTGACAGATGGAGAGCACTCAGCCGCTCTCTGCAGCGTGAGGGAAATTCCTCTGCACATTACGCTAATGGAGCTGTGCTTTCTCTCTGCTGCCGCACTCGCGCAACCAGATGTTTCCAGTTCCAGCTAATTACCGTCATTTATTTCCATTCGGCCAGCGGAACCTGCAGCGGCGACACGCCTGACTGCCCAACGCTGAGGGTGAAGATGATGCGGCGACAAGCGATGGAGATGTTAAAGGCAGAGCGAAAAGAAGGTGGAAGATCGAGGTCCGCGGGGACAGCTGAGGGCGGCGCGGGGGGGCCCACCTAGCCAGCAGATCCAGGTGGTGAGCAGCCGCTGCCATCGCCACGGCGGCCCGTGGTGGGAAGTTTGCCGAAGCCTGTGAAGCCTCGCAGCCGACGTCTTCATTAAAATCAGAGCGGCTTCACCTGCTGACGGACGAGCAGCAGGTCGCTGTCCCTCATCAGAGTCAGACTCTCACTCGGCCAGTGAAAGTCAGCAGATGAATGAGACGCTGCTCAACGTCGGGATCGATGCAAGCGTTTGAACTGCAGTTGGAGCTCATCTTCTGGAACTGAATGAAGCACATCTTCTCTTCCTGCTTTGGCCCATAGATGGACACTGCATCTTCAGGTGGGAACCTTTGGAGACCCACTTCTCCCCCTGCGCTGCAGCTCGGGCAGGCGTTGCAGGTCAAACACCCACTCAATGCTTGAACTCAGGGTCGTGACCTCCAGCGGCTGGTAGCGCTGAGCGGGGTTCAAACCTAGCGGGCAGGACCCCTCAGCAACATCCCAGCACCCTGGAGCGTCTACTCCACCTGGGGTGAAGCTCAAACATTCGGCTCACCGCATCACCCCACCACTGCGGAGAGAACTCGGACACCCAGACGCAGAGGCGAGCCAAACCACGCCTTCCAAAGTGAACGAGGCTCCGGGCAGCGGGACCCTTAGACGGCCCCAGCTGGTGGCCGTCCTCCAGGCCAGACACTGAGTCGGTGCGTGGAAGGCCCCGCCTTCAGAGACACATCCAAAAGAGACGGACAGATTCAGAAGCGCGATGACAGTAAGAGCCTTGGCAGAACAGGTGTGTGTCCACGAGCTTCAACTCTATCCGTGTCAGATGGTCCTTACAAGCACGTCGCCGTTTGTCTTGAAGACAAGCCTGGCCATGTCCTGAGCAAAGCCGCGCGGCGGAAATTTCCCACCCAAGCCATCGGCGTCTCTCGCCTGGGGAGGGAGACAGACAACGGCTTCTTTTATGGACAGACACCAACTGAAGCAGCAAACTCAGAAACAGTGAGGGTGCTTGTCGGTGGGTGACGTGCGTGAGCATGCAAACCATCCGTGCTGCTCCTCGGAGTCCAGGACTGGGATCACAGCGCGTGCTCCTGGTCCTGCTCCGAGTCTGCTCCGCATGCACGTGAGGACCTTTTCACCAGTCTGCTGACTCGTGGCGCGACTCGGTGTGGGTCACCGGGCCGGCACTCTGGGCTGCGCCTGCGACACACACAACCTTCCCGAAGGAGAAGTTCACCTGAGATGCTGTCCTGCACATCAACACAAAGACGCTCCACTGTGCCGTTACTCTGCCTGCAGCTCGCGCTGTGACCCGCTGGCCCGGCGCCACTTCATTTGCATATTGTACTAATGAGGTGTTGGCACGGCCGACGCGGCGCAGGAAGCCATGTGCAGAGAAAGGATGACAGACGGCAGATTTCTGCTGGATCACGGCGGTGAGCTGAGCCAAGGCAAACCCTCGCTCTGGTCACATGACACGCGCCCAATCGGAGGTCACATCCGGGGGTCAGCCGCCGGCCGCAGCAGCCGCGCCTCCGGTGACGGCCAGGCGACACCACGCCTGAGGACTATCAGGCGAGAAAGTCGTGAAAACGACAGAAAAGAAGGTGGGGCCGAAGCGCCTGGAACGAGTGGAGCAGAATGGCTGGCAGCTATGAGATAATCACCCTCCTGCTGGAGCCCCGGAGCCGCGTCAGGCCCCGGGGCCTCCTCAGCAGCATGACACGCCTCATCAGGCACAACAAAGCCAAACACCCTCTGCAAAGCGAGTGAGTGAGTGAGTGAGTGTGAGAGAGAGAGGTGACATTTCTGGGCTGACATGAAGCAGAACTCTGCCCCCTCACGCCTGGAGGGAGCTCCCGGGAAAGACACTGGCAGAGGCCTGGAGTCTCCAGGGACCGAGCAGCTCCAGCACAGGAAGAAGCTGCTCGTGCTGCAAGCTGACTGCTCACTGCTTCCACTGAACTTCCAGTGCATCAACAGCTGGCTGCGGGGCTCAGTCCGAGGTGTGAGACACGCAGGACACCAAGGCTCAAGAGCCTCACTCTGGCCGGGGAGCAGCTCAGCTGTTGGGAAACAGAACCAGAGGCTGAAGATCCGCTTCTCCAGGGGCAACACCTTCAGCTCATGTGACCTGGGCTGGTCTGGCTGTTGGCCCTCGCTCCTCCCTCACGCACATTTGGTTTCATGCAGCTGATGCACCAGATTCTGTGCAGCATGACGCCGACGTCGATCCAAACCCTCTGACGGCGATGACGGATGTGCGTGCGGCGTGGCGTGGCTCTGGAGGCAGAACACTGCTGCCACGCCGGCACCAAGGCATCACGCTCTCAGCCAAAAGTGCTCAGCTTGTCAGTTAGTTGGTGGGATCCCCACTGACCATGGCACTACATTTGATTCTGATTCTGAGCCTGAGTCACCTCCACGTCTTCCCATCTCACAGGCTCCTCAGCAGGCGGTCGTCACACTGGACTGACAGTGACAGTGAGTCTCAAACTCTTGACTCCATGACTGACTTGACTTGAGTGAGCTGACAGGAAGCCTGGTCGTCCTCAGGTCAACACTCACAACGACACACTGCAACAGGCTGGATTTGGTCAACACACTGTGATGGAGGAGACTCTCATGCTGCGGTGGGTGGGGGGTGTGGGGGGCGGCACCACGATCCTGACCCGGCAGCGAGGACGGCTGGAGGCAGCAGGACAGGCGGATACTCACTGTGCAACTCCTCACACAGCCCAGCTTCGGTGCAGAGGAGAAAGGAGACAGTTGAAGTGCAGTCATCAGCGCCACACACTGGTGATCCACAAAAGCCTTTGCAGCCGTGGCTTTAATCACAGGGTGACTTGGAAGGTGTTAATGAATCAGCCGTGAGAGCTTAAAGAGCTGAGGATTAACGGTAATGGCTCCCGAGGGGCGGCCGACCGCAGGAACACGGCGGAGAAGTGTGTTTTCAAATTCCATTAAGAGCTTTGTGGCGCCGTCAGTCAACCGCAGCAGCATGAAGCTCGGTGTGGTCTGGATCCAAGATTCACCCGCCAGCGTGAGGGAGGCTCTCCTACCTTGTTCCTCTTGAAGTAGGCTCGGCGGCAGGCGGCGAAGCACTTCTCGCTGCAGAAGCTCTTCAGCTCGCTGCCCATGCTCAGAGAGTAGCGCTTGACGCCGACCTTCTGGCACCAGGCGCACACGATCTGCACGTTGCTGCCATCCTCATCTGCAGACACACACACACGCGCGCGCCCGTCACTTGTGCGCCGAGGAGCGTGCTACCGTTAGCCCTGTTGCTAAAGAGCTCAGGCGCTGTCATGCTGCAGCATCGTCCGGAATACTTCGCTCCACTCTTGAGTTTACGTTCATCCAGGAACCCAGGGTTTGGTAGGACCACTGGAGAAACTATTTCAGGGGAAAAAAGCTAGGCGCCGCATCATTTAAAAATAGTTTTCAGATTTTATCATGGGCTTCCCATTTCAGTGGAGCGGCGGGCCGTGTGAACACATGACTCGACATCAGACCCGGAGCCGAGTGATGAGTGAGGCGGCGGCGGCGGCAGACGCGGCACAGCTGTCACAGCTGCAGCAGGAAGCCTCACACTCGCAGCCAGGACCCATCACACGCCGGGCCGCTGACCACCTTTGCCTGGGATGAATGGAGCTACAGGGCCGCGGGCTTTTAAATAAAGATCCCCTCACAATTCGGAGAAGGACTCCCTGGAGAGCAGGAGGCGCGGCGCCCTTTCCAAACTCCGGCGCCTGTCAAAGGGATGTACATTAGCAGGAGAAGAGCCGCTCCGGCCCACTCCCTGTCAGAGACCAGACAGTAGCTGCTGCAGCCCAGGATGAGGAGGGGAGCAAGGATCGACCCAGGGACTCGTGGCCTGACCCGCCTCCACAGACCTCTGTATGAGGGAGGGAGCCGGGCTAAATGCCACCATCACCTGCCGCATGAAGGATTCAGTCTGGGCTGACACCGGGCTGCTGCCGAGCTGACGGACGCCGGGCTGGAAAGGGGGCCTCACCATCTGTCCAGTGGTCCCAGGCTGAGACAGGTCCTCTGACTGAGCTGACGGAGCGACACCTGAGCAGGTGGAGGGAGGCGGCTGCAGCTCACAGACGTTGCACGTGCCTCAGATATCCACGTCTCGCTCAGACTTCCTGAGAGAAGAGGGTCGGCGACCGTACCTGCGGGGCCCTTGGTCAGCGGCGGGGGCACCACGGGCACCACGGTGGTGGGGTTGCCAGGTGCCGAGGTGGAGGCTGCGCTGCAGCACTCGGTGACACCGTTCCTGGGCGCTGGCACACAGAGGGCGCCGCTGACTCCGTCCAGAGAGGCCTCCCCACACTCCGGTGGCGCCGACACTTTGGGCCCCATGTGTTCTGGGGAAGCAGAGGTGAACAAAGGCATGAGCTGCAGCGAGCTCTGGTCAATACCTGGAGACACAGGTGCAGCTGATCCCTACCTTTCAGGGCAGAGATGTGCTGAGCGGCCTCCGCCACGTCCAGACTGTCGGAATCCCTCAGCTCCACCTTGTCATAGCCGTACCATCCCAGCAGCTCGTTCATGGTGTTCTCAGCGAAGCTCTGCAACACAACAGTCACCTGATGATGTCACGCGTTCGTCTTCATCGCACAGAGACGCACAACCAGATCGCTGTCACGTGAGAGTGTGGAGAGTCTGACGGGAGCTACTGCCACCTGCCTTCTGAAGGAGCGTCTGCACGCCTAGACTCACACCAGTGAGCACCAGCACTCCTTCCCTCACGCAGAGGTCTGTGGAGGCGGGTCAGGCCACCAGTCCCTGGGTTGATCCTTGCTCCCTGCCGCTCCAGCTCCGCTCCAGGTGCCAGGCAGATGCTCCTCTGAAATCACCTGAGAACCAACCATGTCTGACCGCGCTCACCCCCAGTGCCGTCGTCACGCATGCTCAGATTTCCAACTCATTCAAGGTCCACGGCTTCCTTGCTTCCACCCTCACGCCCACCAGGTAGAAGCAGAGGCGCCGGCTCTGGCGTGACAGGGTGAATTGATCCGTCTGAGCGCGGCGGAGGGCAGAGCTGAGGCCATGGCTGGAGCCCACAGTCAGGATGGGAAGACATGACGTCTCCCTCCGAGCCCAACACCGGAGCTGTGACTCCAGCAGAAGCAAACCACGCTGGAAGGGGTGACACGTGCAGGTGTGGTCGGACAGCTGAGGGGCGCCCCCCGCCGGACAGTACAAACCTGACGATCAGTGCAGGGGTGTGGAGGTGGGTCTGCCAGCTGAGCCTCATGGCTCCACACCTGAGCTCAGCTCTCATGTGAGCAGGGAGGGAGGGGCCACCACCAGATGAGCCGCCCACCTCTGAGATGCTGCTGCGTATTTGGGACGCTTCTGACGGATGTGACCCGCTTGTCGAGTGAAGCAGCCATTTTGCAAACCTTTGTGAGAATATAAATGGACTGTTTTGACGGCAGTCTGCTGGGAGTGTGCGGGGTTCGTGAGAGGAAACACGTCCTGTCACAGCGGCTTCATAAGAGGTCGTATTCGACGGCAAGTGACATGAGCCGCCGCTGGCGTCCACTCGCCGCAGCGATAATGGACACGCTGGTGAACTAATCTGTTCCCATTAACGGCTATTAAGAGGGATTTAGCCTCTCTTCCTTGATGACGGCTGTTGAAGAGTGACAGAAAGACAATGGGATTTCACTTGGTTCTTCACCAGCCTGAACATAGAAGTGTGAGGTGAAAACAGCGCCTCTCGCCTCAGGAGCGGCTGACGTGTGAGGGCCACTCCGGGGGGACCTCAGTGGGCATGGCTGCCGCCGGACGCTCAGAAACCAGAGCTGGTCACAAAAGCCCCGATAAAATTCCCCAATCCACAGGCCAAGTTTCCCATTGCAGCCCCGCCAGCCCTGCGTCTCCACTTTTCCACTCCCCAGCTCCCACTCTCCTCCTCTGCTTTCATTTCCATCTACTTTGCTTGATATCTGATCCAGCCTGGACACTCAGGTTACACTTTCTCCAGCTCAGGCCGAGGCTGGATACATTCCTTCCTCTCTCCCTGGTGCCCACCAGCCCCGCTCAGCAGGGCACACGCGAAGCAGCCGGATGAAGGAAACTCGGCGCAGTGATCCTCACAAGGGCACATTATGTGTCGGTCCTCCTTCCAAGAGAAAACACAGCGTTTCTGCCGCTGCGAGTGACGCCAGCCTGCTTTACTAACATCCCGTTTTCAGGTCTACGACCGGGCCGTTCATTCGTGACTGACTGGCCGAGACTGTGGAGAGGGAGACGCTGGAAAGCACGCGCTCAGCTTGCTCCCAGCTGTCTGTGCTTCCCTGCAGGTGGTTGGCAGTGAAGCGATGGGCGGTCGTGACTGACACCCGGATGGCTGAGTTCAGGAGCAGCTCTTCAGCTTCCAGGGTCCATCGGGGTTCACGCCACCCTCTGGTGGACCCTTGGCAAGACTCTGTCACCTCCTCTGGTCTCTGGTTCCTCGCAGCTCTCAGAGAGCCACGTTCCTCAGCGAGTTCTTCTGTGCCTATGGTGCATCTTTCAAACTGGACTCTCTGAGCTTTGCCTCCAAATCAGTGACAAACGACCTCCTGGGCCACTGACGAAGGTCCAGGCGACACGCCCCCCGCAGCCGCTCTTCTCATTGATGAGCCGTATCTTAGTGACGCCTTGCTCATTGGCTCATCCTGCTCCTGAGGTCAGATCGGCAGGTGAGGCTGTGCCAAACCGAGGTTGACAGTTCCAAGCCACGAAGAAGGCGCCTCCAAGGAGGTTGGTCAGAATCTTCATGGCAAGGTCAAGGTCTCAGGACAGCGTTTATCACCACGTTCATTGGAGCGATGGAAGAGAGAACTGAGCAGATATGTGAAGAGCGAGGCAGCAGGCCACATGGGCTCCAGGGCGTGTGCAGGAGGAAACCAGCCGGAGGAGCAGTGCAGCCACACAGGTGCTGCCCAGCAGCCAGTCATTGGTCAGGAGCTCTGCACAGAGGCTGGTGGAGGGATCACACTCTGGTGTGGGAATGCCTGGACTGGCCAGCGTTCATCACGTTCTTCTTCTTGGCCGTTTCAACGAGACATCACGAGACACCGAGGTGGACCACGCTGACTGGAGGGTTTCTGGGACTGCTGCCTCCAGAAAAACTCATCCGCGGCGGGGGCGGAAACGAGACAGGTGAAGGCGCGCACCTGTTCCGACAGACTCCGGGCTGCGTTTTGGTGAAGAGTGCGGGGTTTGAGTCCAGCGTCCTCATGAGCAAATGAGCACGCGCCAGTGCAAGCGAGCCAGGACCAGCTGCTCATTGTTTCCCTCCGCTGAGCGCAACCTCGTTGGCTTCTCAAAGCAACAAACATCCACGAAGACAGACGCCTCCACAGTCACGGCCAGCCGCGTCCGTCCACTCGCATTTCAAGTCAGTCTCAGATCTACGCCTGAAATATCGCCGTGCGACTCAACACAACATCGCGGCTCCTCGTGAACCTGCGCTCCATGACAAAGCCATCAATTCGTTTGTATTTCAAGCAAATGCCCGACACATGGCGCGGTCCTTCAAGCCTTCTCGGTCAAGATTCCCAAAGACCCACCGAATGGGTCGCTTACGCTCCGCGCGCTCACTGACTGATGTGTGCCAACAATGCCGAGGCGCAGACAAAGCCACCGCGCACACGCCTGGAAGCCACGCTCCACGGCGAGGTGTGTACCGAGGCCACCGACACGAGGCGACGCTCAGGTGCGTAAAGCTCACAAATGGACGCACATCTGGAGCCGCGCGCGCGCGCGCACACACACACCCACACACATACCGAGGGTGAACCCAGTCATTCAGCCGCGCCACGCACGTGTGTGTGTGTGTGTGTCCCCATTGATCTGGACGGACAATTGACGCCTTCACTGACGCACCGGGTTTTCCGTCCCTGGAAACTTGAACGGGCGCCGCATCCGTGGCGCAAAGCGGAGACACCACAGTGTTTTGTTCGAAACGGGCTGCAAGTTTGAGCCGCCAGCTCCAGGAAGCGGAGCCGTTACCTTCATCTCCTCGTTGATCTCTCTCTTCACCGGGTGCGCTGGTTTGCGGCTCCGCTTGTTTTCCGGAGGTCTGCCCTCTTTCTCCGTCTCTGCCATGGTTTCTGCGCGATACTTGTGCCAATATTTGCGCCGAGGATGGGGAGGAGGAAGAGCGGGGGGCGGGGGGGGACAGCTGTTTACTGTCTCACGCGGCTCGTCAGCGGCTGGTGTGGCGCTGCCGATGCCGCCCAGGGCTCGCGATGCCCGGCCAAGTCAGCCATCTTCCGCTCGGTGCCCCTCCGCGCCGCTGGTGAGCCTCCTGCGCGAGTCAAAGGAGAGGTTGAGTGAGGGGAGAAAGCGAGACAGGGGGAGGGGCTTGCGCTCAAACATGATATGACGCGCTGACGAGCGGAGCCGCCGCTTCTGGGGAGCGCAATCAGAGCGCGCTCACATCCACTTAGTGCTGCTTCCTCCCGGAGACTGCGCGGCTGCAAACAGGTGCGCTCTCGCACGCACGCACGCACGCGCCTTCTCACACTCGCACGTTGCACTCCATCGTTTACAATAAAAGTTGAAATCAAGCAAAAATGAAAGAGTTAAAACAATAACCATCAACTGTTTGTGGCCTTAAATAAACAATTCAGGAACACAATATTATCCAAGGATGTGAGGTGAATAGCAGTGCGATACCTGTCGAAGCGACCGGTGCATCAAGCTGTCAGGGATATGCTTTGCATTTTGGTTTTGCGCTACAGCTTACTCAATGGAAATGCCCCGCATCATGCCGCCCCCCGACACAGGCTCCCCAAAACATCGAGCTCGGCCCTGGCCACGTCCAAGCGAACAGTTTTGGTGAGATGATGCACGTGACAGGGAGCCGAAGAAATGGACGTGTCTGTGTGCGTCTCGGGAGCAACACGAGATAGCCGCGCACCGCAGACTGCAGACGTTCAGGCGCTGCTTTGTGTTCTCCTCATGGAGTTTGGTCCGACGGCATTTGGGATTCCGTTTGATGACGCAGGCAATGACGTTGCAAGATGGCGGCGCGCAGTGATAGGTCGTGTGTTGTGAAACGGAGCGAGCGGTGAAGAGACTCTAACGCCATGATATTGAGCGCGTTCAACTCACGTTCTCCTCACGTTTCCTAGAGTGGTGGCATGGCAGGAGCGCCGTGTAGCAGGTCGTGCCCCTGCGTGTCGAGTTCCTGCCTCTGAAATGCTGGCGGCGAGGTGTGGTGCGGCCGCGGCCGGCGGAGGCCGCAGGACGCTGAGTCTCTTCTCCGGCTCCGGATCCTCCAGCTGGACCAAAGTGGTGTCGGACGCAGAGAAGGTGGTGGGATACCCGACTTCGTTCATGAGCCTTCGGTGTTTGCTGAGTGACGAGCTGAGTAACGTGGCCCTGCAGGCCCGGAAGCTGGTGGGCACCCAGCACCCGCTCCTCCACACTGCCAGGTGAGCAGCGCGCGAGGGCGGCCGCGAAGCTGCTGGGAGCAGCTCGACACCACCAATCCGCGTCCGCGGGTGCCAATGTCCTAAACTCAATCATTGACTCACGTCTCCACATCAATCAACACAGCAAGTAGGTGCCAGACTCGTGTCTAAAATGGAAGTGGACACCAAGGTCCCTGCTGGCATAAGCTGGGACTTGCAAATATTAGGGGGAAAAAAGCCTTTTTTGTTCAGGATAGAGTCAGGAAATGTCATTGAGTAAGAGAGAGAAAGGGACCGCGGCACTGCAAATGGGACGAGGCGAAATGCTGGTCAGGTGAAGGAAGTGAGAACCATGTGAGGGACACGCCTATTACTCAATAGTACACCTTTGTTTCCCATGGACCAGCAAAGCAGGTGGCACACCAAAAGAGT
Organism: Synchiropus splendidus; assembly: GCF_027744825.2. Classification (NCBI taxonomy): domain Eukaryota; kingdom Metazoa; phylum Chordata; class Actinopteri; order Syngnathiformes; family Callionymidae; genus Synchiropus; species Synchiropus splendidus. Next base: position 20,886,840 of record NC_071349.1, read on the forward strand.
CTGCCACCAGCGACTGCAGTGGCCTGGAGTGGACACAAAGCAAGTCCCATATCATGGTGGATTCTTGAGCTTTGTCAGTCACTTTGAGTATTTCTGAAAGTTACTTCAAGTTCTTCAGTGTCCAGCACCTACAAATGTTCACGACTAAGTTGGAGCTGTGTCGGTTGACTTCACAGAGTGTGCGGTACCCTAACATCCTACTCATATTGTCAATATAGTCACTGTAAATTACCTTTCCTAATACATGTACTTATAACCGTCAATCAATATAACCAGGACGAAAATATGTCGGGGGGAGTCTTTTATTCACACATTGACATTTTACAAAATTGTTTTTGAAAACGTACCGGTATGGAAGTGAAGGTCACGGTTTTGTGTGTGGTACTGAACCTTTCTGGTGGCCACCCAGCCCGAGCGACGGGGCTGCGCACGTAAGCTTGGCATTGAGCAAAACACAACTGCGCGGTGTCAATCATTAGCCCGCGACCCGCCGCTACTCTGCCTCTAGTCCGAAGCCAATGTGTGGTGGATGCAGACGTGCTGGTCGTGTTCAGTTGCCTTGGAGGAAGTAAGTGTGAATCCTGCCTCTGGAGAGGACTGAACCCACCTGCGCAGCTATGGCCCCACATTATGAGCCACATTTTGCCTTGAACATTCTCAGGCTCACACAATGTTTTGATGTGGACGTTGGAAACGTATTAATGAAGCTGCTGTTCATTTACCAGAGAATGGAGTTCATTGGTGGTTAACCAGCCACCAGGCAGCTGGCAAAGGTGAGGGGAAGAAAGTGCCCTCAAAGTTTGATTGGAGCCCAAGGGTGAGATCACCTCCACCATTCATCTGATATGACAATCCATTTGGATGCTGTTTCAGGGTGGTGGTGGTGGTGGTGGTGGTGTGTGTAACGGTGGGGCTGCGGGCCGACCTCTCGGCTGCCTGACTCCTCTCTGTCAGCCTGGGCTCGGCTGGTTCGTATTTCCCACTGAGTCCCAGCCTCAGAGCCGAGGCAGATATAAATATCCACAATAGCAGACAGACAGACCCGTGTGGAGTTGGGTTTCGGTGTTTCCTTTCAGTTCATTCTCAAAAACCTGCAGCTCAGCTAAGTTTGGCCCAAAGTCTGCTGTTTGATCCAGCGACCGCAGTCCTGGAAAGTGACTTTACTTTGGGGTCACTCCTTCTCAAGTGAAAGCGTCGAGGTTTCTTGAGAGACCCGTTGTGGATTTGGGCTTCTTAAAGTTTGTGCTGTTTCAGTGCTGCCAATCTTAATGTTGGATGCACTCACACTTGACCTTGATGTGCGTTTTGGCCATCATCAAACACAGTCCTGAAGGTCAAGCTGCAGAGAATGATGTGCTTTTGAGCTCATTGAATCCAATTGTGGAAGAGTGTCTCTCTTCTCGTGCACACATGGATTTTACGGTCAAAGGTCGTGGTCCTTCGAGCAGCTCTGGTGATGAGGACGGTGTGTATTAAATCTTGACGTCGAAAAATACAAGCAGCGGCCTGCCTCAGTTTCCTGAAAGCCTCTTCACATGCGGCTGCTGAATCATGCGGCACGAGGGTTTGCGTGTCTCGGTCACAGAGGTGGGCCTCCAAGTACTGAGCTCTGGCTCTTTGAAGCAACTGAGGCTGCATTAATGGAGTCCTGTGTTTGTACGGCACATGTTCCTCGCTGGTGAGTCACTGCTGCTTAATTTGATGCCACTAAAATGGGACTCTTGGTTCTTCTTCTCTGCTGTGTGACTTCACTTCATTCATGAGAAAAACGAATTGAGGAGAGGACCTAATGCAAACAGGCGCATGGTGTGGAAGTCACTGTGAAGAGTCTTCCTTCTCTGGGTGAAGGTTGGTTCTTGTCACATGACTCCCAGTGGAGTTTGTCCTGTTGTGCTCCTGTGTAAGTTGACAGGACAAAAGGACTGCGAATTGTGCTCCACACGCATTGAGCATTCTTCGTTCTGAGAGAAACTCCAGAGTCACTGGAATAAGGTTGTTTCGTGCTCATCAGTTCTCTCCAAGACCCTTTTAATTGTGTGTGTCTGTATGTTGTGTGCAACAACATGCAGGTGTGGTTTTGCCTGCATGAGTGTCAGGATGGCGGCGTGCTGACCTGTTGGCTCTTCTCCCCCGCAGCTCCTCGCCCTGTCTCTCTTCTCACACATCATCTACGGCCCGACAGATTGATGTGTACTGCTGTGGATAGTGACATAAATATGAATCACCCGCCGCCCTCAGGCCACTGGCTCGCCCTGCAGACACGGCTGGCTCTGAAACTCTGCGAATATTTACCAAAAACTACATGGTAGACTCCCATTCCCAACAGTATTTCTTCATTTGTTGCGTGAAACACAGCTCCAGGACTTGAATGTTTTTACCTTCATGGCGTTACGTTCACTCTTGTATCCTTCCCATCATTTTTCCCCGCAGTTCTCTCTCTCACCCCTCCCTCCCTTCATGCTCGGTCTCTCTGTCTCCACCTTCGCCCGTGGTGCAGGGGTGGGTCAGAAGGTGGGGGCTGATGTCTGGGCTTGGAGCTGAGGGGGTGTGGCCGCTTGTCTGCCTGGGAGCCCCTTAGGAGAGCGTGATTCATGGCGCACGGAGCTCCCACAGGGAGGGGATGAGAGCACCTCTGTCTGACTGCTCCTGGGAGATGTTTCATCTGACAGTCGTGCCGGCAGATACCGGTGGAATATGTTGCTTGCAAGTGAATGTGTCAGGAAACCACAGACAGATATGACACAACGGTCCTGGAGTGGGACCAGTGAGCGGGGTCAAGCGTGGCCAGGATCAAATAATGCCCCGCTGCTTTTAAGACTCCTCTTTAGAAAAGTGGCTTGTTGCTGGCATCAGGATGGCACAGCCGAGCCCTCCGTCAGCTGCTCCAGCTGTTGGAGTTGGAGTGTTACAGCTTCATGTTGAGCCCTCATTTGTTCTCCTTGCAGGGGTTTCATCTCCGACAGCAAGAATAACCTTCAGATGAGAGGCCTGATCGTACTGCTGTTGTCAAAGGCTGCTGGTCCCAATCCCGCGGCCTCAGACTCGCTAAGTCAGTACATGGTGAGCGGCATCTACCCAAGGTCAGTCCAGCACTCCATCCCACACGCCACCTGGCTTCATCTCTGACCGACTTTCACACTGGAGGAACCGTTCTGCATGAGGGGAGACGGGGCTCCACACACACAGCATGGTGGATGTACTGTATCACAGTGAGAGAGGAGGCAGCGGTGCGCCTTCTCTTCAGCTGTGGAGTCTCAGTATACAGTACAATGCTTGGTGTTCAGTTCTGCTTGAATAAGGGCAGTTCAGCGCTCAGTCCAACAAAGCAACCGTGACTCTCACCCTCTGACACGACTGATGCAACACTTGAGAGGAGGTTTAAGACCATGAATGAAAGTCCTCCAGACCACCAGGCTGTGCTATCCTAAGCAGACCTGCGAAACACGCCCGGACTGATTGACTGACACTAAAAGTGAATGATGACGCTCCAGGAGTTTAGACACATCCACCCAGTTGCATCGTTTTCCAGGCGATATCGTGTAAAACTCAAACTTCTTTTTTAAGCTGTTTAACAGTCAAAGCTCACTGTGGAATAACGGCAAGATATTCAAATTAGAATTTTGTCTTGGACCGCTCAGCTGACTGCAGCGAGTGAAGGCGGCAAAGAAAGCCAGTGGCACTTGCTGCCCTGGTCTACAGTCCTGAGAAGACACACGGCTCCTCCTCCTCTGTTCCTGTGAAGGAAGCTGAAGGTGGTGGCCACGGGATGAGTTGAATGTGCCGCATGAGTGGTGGCGTCTCTGCTGCTGGTGAGCGACCCCACTGCAGCGGGAGCCACGCTCCTCACCTTGTTGCCTTCTGGTGTCGTTCCTTCACAGCCGTCAGCGGCTGCAGGAGAGCAGCACTGAGGGTTTGTGCCAAGTGGTTCCCAGAAGTCACTGCTGTATTTGGCAGGCTGCACTCATGCTCTCTCAAAGGCTTCTTTCTTGCAGCCGGCTGCCACAAAGATGGCGTGCATGCGTGCATGCGTGCGTGCGTGCGTGCGTGCGTGCGTGCGTGCGTGTGTGTGTCACGCTGCTGTCTGTGTATGACCGACCGAATATTAGAAGCAATTGGAATAAACTTGGCAGCACCCACCCCTTCGTGTCCAACCACCTGGGAGAACCATCCCAGCCGGACCAGTGGTTACTCAGCAGCCCGAGTCACGGCCCGCTGTGCCACCGCAACATCCATTCCCTCGCCACGTACGTGTGTGTGTGCGCATGTGTGGTGTGTGTCTCTGTGTGCGTGAGAGAGAGAGAGACGGACAGAGGCGCAGCGCGACTTGATCACCTCATTTGCACCATCTTGCTGCTGCTTCTCCCCCCCCCCCCTCCAGCGCTCCCCTCACCTTCCCTGGGCTCATTAGCACCTCTGCTGATCGTGAGTGGAGGGAGGTGGGGGGTGATTGACTCCTCTGGGAGACGGTCTCCTCCCTTCTGACAGCCAGCAACATTTCCCACTCTGCTGCTCGACACTGATGATTCACCAGCCGTGATGGACGGACGGACGGACAGACCCCAAATCGTCTCACCTCCTCATTCCGCGATCCAAATGAAAAAGCGAGGCGGCAGATGCATGGACAGACCTCCTCCTGAAATGGAGCGCTGACATCTGTGAGACGGTTTGGAGCTGATGTGGGCTGCAGCGGGAGGAAGATGGAAGGGAACAGCGAGGACGAGGGGCGGGGCGGGGGGGCGTTACACCTCAGCGAGATGGCATCGGTTGCTAAGCGACCACGCACCAAAGCTATTTATACACCAGCCCCCTTGTCCCTTTTCTTCCTCCCAAAGCCCAACGTCTGATGATGGTGCTGTGAGACAGAAAGGTGGAGGTTCTGGACCCACATCGCTGGCGATTTGCATCAGCTGCAGGGAAAGAGCACAGCCATGTCATGGTATTCACAGGAGTCAACGGCAAGCGATGTATTCCATGATGTGTCATGTCTCTTGATCCAGATCCAAAGAGGCTGAAAGGAAATCTTTTTCTCGTCTTGCTCCATTGTTGATGAGCTTCCAAACCTTCGGTCTCAGAGGAACCTGTACTCACCATCCTCGGAAGAACTCGCGCGGCCCTTGAGCCTGTGAATCCCTGAGCATGAACGTGGCTCGTAGCAAGTAGCCACAGCTGTCGTGGTGAGTCCACATTTGGATTTGCTGTCCCTCAGCCAGCCCTGGTCCAGGGAGCGTCTTCAGGCGGGGCCCTAACCCTAAACCCTAAACCTTTACCTGATGGTAAAAGGAAGGTTATTTTCACTGGCAACCAGCACCGTTGCATTCATTCTTTCAGAATCTGAAGTGACGGGCAGCAGCCTTCCTGGTGAAGTGCTCACTGCACTGCACTGTCTTGACTTGACACTCCACCAACAGTCAGCACAAGTCAATATCCAGTCACCCTGGCTCAGGTGTGCAGCTCGCTCAGCTCAGCCGACAGTGAGGAGTCTGCTCCGTCTCCTTTGATATGAAGCCTGATCTGATGAACTCTCATCAGGGGTCGACCGTGCTGTTGCCCTGCGTCACTGAGCAGAGAAGCCATCCAGACAATGGCTGTGATTGAGAGGCGAAACCAATGGCATCATTGAGTGTTCGTCACATCTTTGGCGTCTACCACGTCAAACGCAGCAATTACCTGGCTATAGTGTGTGTGTGTGTGTGTGTGTGTGTGTGTGTGTGTGTGTGTGTGTGTGTGTGTGTGTGTGTGTGTGTGTGTGTGTGTGTGTGTGTGTGTGTGTGTGTGTGTGTGTGTGTGTGTGTGTGTGTGTGTGTGTGTGTGTGTGTGTGCGCGCGTGTGTGCGAGCGTCTGTGAGTGTGTGTGTGCGCGAGCGTCTGTGTGTGTGTGTGTGCGTGCGAGCGCCTGTGAGCGAGTGTGTGCGTCCGGCCGCCAGTGTGTGTGTAGGGAGCGTAGCAGCTACACCGGTGTCTGTCTGGATGCAGCCTCCTGTGGCTCCCGCCGGTCGGAGCAGCTCCTCATTATCCTCGGCCAATGGCTGAATCAACATTTGATGATCTGCTGCGCTGAAAGGCTCTATTCGCCCCATCACGCTGCGTCTCTCCTGTCATCCCACATGCGATTGGTTAGCGACAGCTCCGTCTCTGGACAGGAGGATCAGCGCGCCTGATGTTGCATCGTTGTGTGCTTGAGTTGCCTTCTGTTTTCAGCAGATCCATGAGGGGGAGACCAGTCTGAGGTGGCCGTGTCACGTCTTGACCTCCCTCCTCGTGTCACCTGCACCGCTCAAGGCGAGCACCTCAGCGGAGGCCAGATGAGGGGCTCCTGTTTGGGTCATGAATGGAAACACAAGCGCTGATCTCTGAACAGGGATTTTGCCATGAAGCAGCACGTGTGAGTGACTCTGAGTCAGAGTCCTGGAGTCGCAGGAGCACTCATTCACTTGTCGTCCACTCAGAACAGAGAGGAGGGTGCAGGAGTCCAGAGCTCTCAGTTGGCTGCGGCTCTGTTTCGCCCCTGTGACGCTGGTTGGTGCCACGGGTCTGACGTGTGGCCGTTCTGTGCTTTGTTTCCTAGCCAACGGAGCTTGGCAGAAATCACGGAGCTGATCCACACAGCGTTCCTGGTGCATCGTGGAATTGTCAACCTGAAGGAGTGGAGGCTGTCGGATGGGCCCATCAAAGACATGGAGTTTGGCAACAAAATGGCGGTCCTGAGTGGCGACTTCCTGCTGGCCAACGCCTGCACCGGCTTGGCCCAGTTGAACAACACCAAGGTGGGGCTTCTGTTCCGGCCCGGCGTGTTCCGATGCAGGCTGCTGAATGTGCGTGGTGTGGCTGAGCGCGAGGCCGGTGTCAGCAGGCACGTGGTCTGCGTGCGCAGCTGCTCTCCAGCTCCCTGATCCACGGAGTGTTGCAGCATCACACCTGTTCTCCATCAGGTCCCTCACTGTCCAGTAGATGGCGGCGGTAGGAAGGGAAGGTGGGGTCCGTTTTGATGAAGATCATTTCTCTCTGTTGGGTGAATGGGAAGGTTTCATTCGGAGTGGCATGAGACTGGAGGCTTTTCCTGGCTGAACAAGCCCCGCTGGAGCTTGGAGGCAATCTGATGCAAAGACAGGAACTTTTCAGTGCCGTCTGATAGGCTGCACTCACTCGTGTTTGAAGAGGTTCGCGAGAAGTAAGGCACAGCACGTCCCGACTGAGAGCTTGAGGAGCCAGAGGAGGGGGGCGCCAGGTGTGGCGGCCTTCATGTCGGGCCAGCCTGGCGCCGCCTCCTACCTGGTGGCCTGCAGACGCAACTTCACCTCAGTGAACTGTGAAGCAGTATCGCCAAGGAGCTCTGCTTTCTTCCCATTTGCAGACCTGTCGGCAAAACCCGATCTGGCTGGATTTGGGAGTGGAGTAAGTGGGAGGCGGGGGGGGCGCTCATCTGATACTTTCCAAAAAAAGCCCCCCTGCGGCCCCTGCTTCCCAAGGCAGGCAGAGACACCACATCTGCCAGTACTGGAGGCACATTGTCCTTCAGGTCTGTCAGCAGCTCTCCGCTTTCCTCGCTGTTTTCCCCAAAGGGCACCACACACTTCTGCTGGACTCACAGGAGCTGAAGTGTGCAGTGGCCTGGAGGAGGAGGCAGGGTCAGTCCCTTTCCTCAGCCTCTGGTTGTCGCTGTCATTTCCCTGAGCAACCTTCGAGGACTTTCAGTACCAAGTGGAGAACGTGGCAGCTTTTCAGCCTCTCAGATGTTCTGCGCAGCGTGTGTCCTCACAGGCAGGTGGGACCGCAGCAGCAGGTCCTGTGAGCCGCTGAACGTTGACGCGGCTCCCTGCGAGCTGCCGAGCCTCTCACCTGCTGCACGCTCTCCTGGGAGGAAGGAGACGGAGCTGTTTCATTGCAAACCTCATGGATGCGCGGCCGCGACAGAGCGGTTGGCAACGTGTCGGATCATCACCCAGATGATGATGATGATGACGATGATGGTTGTGGTGCTCGTCCTTCAGTAATGACCCTCCGTCACCACTGTCACATGACTGGCTGCTCGTGTCCGGCAGGTCGTGGAACTCCTCTCCAGCGCCATTGGAGATTTGGTGGAAGGAATCTACAGCGAGAACTGGGCTCAGAGTCAGGTAGAGAGCTTTCCTGCCTCCACAGAGCAGCAGCTCGGAGGAGAGATGAACCTCCTCCAGAGAGGATTTGCACACTCACGCGGACAAACTGCGCTTCCGCTTGCTCGCAGGAGGACGGCGGCGTGACGAGCGGCCCGGACATGAAGGCGTGGGAGGAGCAGACCTTTCTGTCCCACGGAGCCCTGCTGGCCAAAAGCTGCCAAGCTGCCCTGGAGCTGGCTCAGCACCAGGCCGCGTCCCAAGCCCTGGCCTTCACCTACGGCAAGCACCTGGCTCTGGCTCACAAGGTGGGTGGCTGCAGGACTGGGCAGGAGAAGGTCCACTGAAGCTGCTGATGTTCTCCTGGCAGCTCAACTCTGACCTGCAGCCGTTTGTGAAGAGCGGCGGCGGAGAGTCGGCCCCCTTCAGCCTGGGGGCAGCGCCCGTGCTCTTCCACCGTCAGGCGGTGGGCCAGGAGCGCTGGCGGCAGCAGCTGCGGCAGGTACGTCCCAGAGCAGCGCGGGCGCGAGCGAGCGAGCGCCAGCAGGCGGCGCCTGTGTGACAACGCTTCTGTCTCTGGCTCTCTTGCAGGCCAGCGCGGCCAGGAAGCAAGTGGATTACTCCAAGGTAAGAAGCCCGCCTTCTCCATCTCTCCAAAGTTGGTGCCGCGGCTCCGGGGGAGGGGCCCCTGTTATCTGGCCCCGACTGAAACCCGAGCAGGGGCCTATTTATGGCCAGAGAGGTGTTTGGGTGGCACTTTAGAGCCAACTTCCTGCCCGTCACCTTGAGGTGAAATGACCTCTTGGTCCCTGCTCTGGTGTCATGTGACGCAGACGATCTATGGCAGCCCACTTCAGCGCCAGCTTCTGTCTTCGCTCCATCTCCAACAGTCTGCGCCTTCTCTCTCATGCTGAATGAGCGTAGACGTGTTGATGCGATGATCACATGAAGCCTCAGACGGGACGGCGCTGAGAGGCCCGTTCTGAGGCCGGTTGGTGCGGGACAGGGTGGATCCGACCCAGGTCGGGGGTGAGACGGGTGGTCTGGCCCCTGCCGCTGAGGTCCCGTGGCTGCAGCGTCTCACCTGCTGATGTGTGCCTTTGTCCCTCCGCAGCTCCTGGCAGTGGTTCAGTCTGAGAAAGGCGTCAGCGCAGCGCTGGACTTGTGCCGTTACCATGGCAACAAGGCTCTGGAGGCCATCCGGACCTTCCCCTCCTCTGAGGCTCGAGCCGCCTTGGAGAACATCGCCGCTGCCGTCACCAAATTCTGAAGGGAGAATGTTGGAAGACATGGCTGCCAGGCTTGTCCCTGGACTGAAGGTCGGCAGGCTGCAGGAGGGAAGCAGGACCTCCCGGCTCAGCGCTGTTGTCAAGCTCCCCTCCAGCAGAGGCCGCTGCTGTGCTGTGTGATTGTGTGACAAGAAACTGCTTTATTGAAGCCTGTTTGGTTCCTGATGTCGTGCTTCCTCCTGCCGCCCCAGCAGGAAGAGGGTTCCGAAGGTGGTCCTCATCCTGTGGGATGCAGAGGTGCGGACGGGGCCTCCGCTCCGGGCGTGTTGACGCGCTGCCAAGCAGTAATTATTCATGAAGAGAGCCGGGCAAATGGACAGGAAATGCAGAGCGATCGATTGGCCTGCTGCCCTGCCGCCAGCCTGACGCTGAGCTGTGACACCAGGCCGCGGCTGCACCTGCTCCAGCACTGCTGGGGGGGTGACAGGTCTTGTTCCCGGGTCACCTGAGGACCCATCTGAACGCCTCTCTCCGCTGACGTGGACCGCACTTGGCTGCCGACCTTGGAGCCGTGTAAAATGCATGAGCGTAGCTGCTGCCTTCTGGCCATGGCCTTCAGAGAGCTGCCATCCAAACCGCCGGCACGTGCTGGGGTCAGCGCCGGGTCCAGGCGCCGGCGATGAGACGCGTCTTCAAAGTCTTCCTGTGTTTGGGAGGAGGAGCGGCGTGTGCCAGGGAGAGCCTCAGGCGCCTGATGAAATATGGATCCACGCCGGGGGGAGACATGAGCAAAGCTACATGGAAAGTTAAAAGGCAGGCGGTGGGGGCGGCCGCCAGAACGACAAATCCAGCGACAAAACTTTCTCCAAACGGCCTGTTGTTGGCTCCTAACTTTCAACGGAGGCCGGGAGACCCTGCGCTCAGGTGAAGCCGGGAGCCCGGTCCCACCGACCCCTGGGGAGTTGGGCCGCAGGGAAGTGGCTCACTGATGCCGTGAGGTCACCGACTGACCTGAGGGTCCGTGCTCCTCACCGGGGGCGGTGTGACTCTTGGTCATGGTCCAGCCCAGAAAAGCACCTGGCCACCGCCATGTTCCGGTGCAGACGACACGTGTTGCCAGCACCATCACCCTGTCTATCGCGCTCATGAGCCCGCTGTGAACGGCCGGACTGGACTGAAGCGGCGGACATGCGGTGCAACGAGTTTCAGCCCGCGTCATCGGCTCCGTGTGACGCTGCTTTGTCTGAAAGTAGAGCTGCGAGCGCAGCGGAAGGGAGAAAATCGTCGGAGGAAAAGAAAGCGATCTTGTTTCAGTGAGGTCGAGTGATTTGTAGAGACATTTATTTTATTCAAATACCGCACTTTCTGCGCGCGCCTGAGCGTTTCCTCGCATCTGGGCGGAAGTGACGCAGATGCCATCACATCACGCGAGACTGGCCACAAGCGAGAGAAAAACAATGGTGAGCAACAACACCAGCAAGAGCTCAACACGAACCGACACCAACGCTCCCGGGAGATGTCCGCTCTGCGGTTAGACGGCGCGGGAACTGCGTGGACGGGCGGAGGTGAGTGGGGTGGGGGGGGCTTTAACGCCTCAGAGTGAAGCCACTGTGGTGATGACGAGCTGGGTTCCGCGCCGCCTGTGGGCGGATGAAGGATGAGCAAGTGTTGAGGGTCGTGATGGGGTCCGCTCCGTTCGTGGTGTCGTGAAGAGCGAGCTTCAGGGTCAGAGGTCAGACGCAGTGAGGAGCCCTTGCACTGACCCCAGCCCCGCTCTCCTCCTTCAGGCCATGAATCCTGCTCAACTTGGGGACGCAGCGGTGCCCGGCCAAGGTACGTCTCAAAAGTGCCCCCCACACATCGGGGTCTTCAGCGACGGAGCCACGCCTGTCCTCCTGTCTCAGGAGCCGCAGGAAAGAAGCGGCTCCAGCCATCACGTGGAGGGGCCCCTGATTCAGTGGTCGGAGGCCAGCGACTGACCTCACTCTCTCGGTCCTCAGAACAGAAGGTCCACATCGAGGAGGGGGACGCTGCGCCTGAGAGAGGACGAGCCGCGGCGGCGGCTCCATGGAGCAACAAGCGGGCCAGACTGTCCGGGAAGGTGACTCTCCAGAGGCCTCGCCCGGGGCCGGCTCTCCCACCGCTGACTGCTGTGTGTCGTGCAGATGAGTGGACACCTGCCGGAACCTGCCGGAGAGACGCGGCAAAGCTCCCGGCGCAGGCCGCTCTTCAGCATCTCACACAGGATCTGGGACAGGCGAAGCGCGGCGGGCTCCCCTCCTGACGAGGGCTCGCCCCAGGCGTCGGGCCTGGTCCCGCTGATGGAGAAGATGATCTTCATCCTCAACAGCCTGGACTCCCGCGTGACGCAGCTGCACAGCAAAGTGGACCTGCTGACGCTGGAGCTGCTGCGCATCCAGGAGCAGGTGCCGCCGGCCCCGTGGCCCTGCCACTTCCGGCCCCCGCCCGAGTACCTGCTGACCCGGGAGGAGCTGAAGCAGCTGATGGAGCAGACGTCCAGCGCCGGGGAGCTGGGCTGCCGCCTGCTGCTGCAGCTCTTCCCCGAGCTCTTCCGAGCCGCCGCCCGCTGCTCCCGCCGCCCGCCGGGCTCCCTCCACCTGCAGCTGGTGCGGAACTACGTGGAGGTGTGCTACCCCGCGGTCAGGAGCCACCACGTCTGGCGGGACCAGTGCCTGCTCCAGCTCAACCGCTTCTTCAACGGCTTCTGGGCGCAGAGAGACACGCAGGGCGCGCGGCTGCGGACGGCTGCGGAAGAGCGCCGCCCGCTGGAGCAGGCGCTCGCCCAGCCGGACCACCTCTCCTCGCCGGAGGACTCTGCACTGCTCCTCCTGCGCCGCCTCTTCCCGCCGCAGCAGGGCGGCGCAGGGCAGCCGACGCTGGACTCTGACGAAGTGGAACTCATCCGCCGCTACATGGAGGCGCACTTCCCCGACGTGCCGGAAGACAACTGGCTGCAAGTCTGTGGCCAGCAGCTGGAGGAGGCGCTGGAAGGTCCTCGCAGTAGCGAGGCCGACGCCCCGGCTGCCACCGGGCCTCAGGCGTCAGAGCCGGAGAGCAGGCCGCTCTTGCCGCCAGTAGACTTCCAGGCTCTGGAAATCCCGCCGCCGAGCTTCGCGGTTCCTCAGGAGCAGCTTCTGTCCAGAGAGCAGCTGAGGAGCAGCTACGACTGCAGCTGGTCCGTGGAGGACTTTGCTTGGCGGCTGCTGGTGCTTCTGTTCCCGGAGCTCTGCAGCCGAGGGACGGTGCCGGCGCGCTGCAGCGCCTCCGTGGGAGAGAGGCAGCTGGACCCCGTCCGTGTCGAGCTCCTCCGACACTACGTGCAGTTGGTCTACCCACCGGCCAGGAACCAGCGGGTTTGGACCTCGGAGCTCCTGGCTCCACTGAACCAAAGGTGCCGCAGACGCCAGTGTTGCGTCGGTGGGCGAGAAGTGGGGCCGGACTTGCTGAGTCAGCTGGATCCCGAGATGGTCAGAGAGGTTCCCGCGGTCACGGCTGAGAAGAGCAATAAAGACTTCTGCAAAATCCCCCTGGAGGAGCTCAGCGTGTCCGTGCCCGACTTCCCTGTGCCGCCTGGCGTCCTGCTCTCCAGCGCCCAGGTCCGGGAAATCGTCCAGCAGAGTCTGTCCGTGGGGAACTTTGCCGCCCGACTCCTGGTGCGACTCTTCCCGGAGCTCTTCACGCAGGAGAACCTGCGGCTGCAGTACAACCACTCGGGGGCCTGCAACAAGAAGCAGCTGGACCCGGTCCGCCTGCGCCTGATCCGCCACTACGTGGAGAGCGTCTTCCCGGCGGAAAAGATGGAGGAGGTGTGGCACTACGAGTGCGTGCCGAGCATCGACGAGCGCTGCCGAAGGCCCAACCGCAAGAAGTGCGACATGCTCAAGAAGGCCAGGCGCGGCGCCACCGCCGGCCCCTAGGTGGCGCCTGGCTCCGCTAACACTTGGACGTCGTAGCCTTAGCGTCGACTGCGGCGACTTGCTAGCACACGCCGCGTCCTTCCTCCACCGCGCTGACAGTGTGTGGTCGTCTTATACAAGTTCTAAGCCGCTGACATGTCTCTAATAAAAGCACAGCACCACTGAAGTGGGTGTCACGCTCCAGCGTCACCTGACCTGCAGAGCTCAGCTCCACCTCTCACTCCTGCAGGTCGCTCTTCATACCAAGAGGACGCATCTGGAAAACGTGTCGCTGGGTGATGACATCACAGCCCGCCTGCCACCGCCTGGACACCTGGGAAGGAGCCGTGGAGGGTCCGGGCCAGGACACTTTTATTCACCTCGTGCTTCAACACACCCGAGTCCAGTCCGCGGCTCATCCACCTGCCCCCGCAGGCACCTCGCGCGTCCCATGGCCCTGGACGGGTCCCGAGTCCAACTTCGAAGCCTCCTGGCTGCGGAGCTCCAGAATCTTCCACCGCCTCAAGCTGACCTTGAACCTCTCCTCCTCAGGAGACTCCCACAAGACCTTTCTGAGGACCACCCGCTTCAGTTGCACCGTGCCGGCCTCCTTGTCCTCCGACACGATCAGGTCCAGAGTGTCCCCGACTCTCACCTGCAGAAGAGAGCGAGTCAGTCGAGAGAAGCCGCCTGCGGCCGCGTCGCAACAACTGGCCTTTTTGCTTTTCTTCAGCAGCCGCTGGCCGTTGAGTCGGAGGCGGCTGTGGTAGAGGGCGTCTTCGATCTTACTGCAACACACACAGTCAGGTGAGTGAGTGTCTGGGTCCGTGGGGCAAACGGACAAAACCGGTGCGTTTCTCTGGGTCTGCAGTGGACAGTGCAGACCCAGAGAAACGCACCGGTGCCAGCCTGCTGGTGTGGTGTGGAGACCCTCAGGGAGGACTTACTTGCGTGCCACGTCCAGACCCGCCTTCATGATCATGTCGTAGCGAAACGACTGCACGGATTTCTCCACGTCCTTGTAGCCGTCTGGTACACTGGCGTCCGGCTGCTCTTCATCCTCGCCGTGGGCCTCCTCCTCCTCCTCCTCCTCCTCCTCCTCGTCTGCTGTCGTCCCGGCTGCACCTTTCTCGCTGTTGCTCTTGAACCTCCGACAGGGGAGCCTCGGCCTCCCACCGGAGCAGCCCCACGGCTGGCGCGCGCAGACGCTTCCCGGGTCCCACCGGGTCAGCGCGGCGGCCAGCAGGTGGTGCTGGCGGGTCAACTGCCTCACGGTGAGAAGCTGCGCCAGCTTGGGGACTTGGCAGCTCCAGCGGGCCACTGGACACAGGAGCGCGCGCAGTCAGGCACAGGCAGGTGTGACCCGGCTCCATTTCCCTGAACTAACCCCGTCACTGGACAGACCGTGGTCAGACTTAGCAAGAAGCAGAGGGTTGACAGGTCCCGGGCCGCTCTCAGCCGTGACTCGGCCTGCGCCACCAGTAGCTCTCTACGTCAGGCCCGAGGTCAAGGGTCATCCGGCTGGACCCAACATGCGTCTGTGTCATCACGAACGACCCAGCCTGTTGTTGGACTGACGTGGACCGGTGCAGCTTGGCGGCTACAGTCGGTGCCAACGCTCGGCAAACACTCGTCTGTGGCGGTTGCGCGCGTCGGTTGAAGAGAACCCCGCAATCTAGCGGTGACTCGCGGCGGGTCGATGACTTACCGGTGGAACAGAGTCTCATGGCGGCAGCAGGTCGCGGCGCCGACGCTCTCACTTCAGCTGCTGCGTGCACGTGCTGCCACCTGGCGGCTTGGAAGGGTACTTCTCAACACAGCCGGAACCAGAAGGTGCCGGATTCCAGTCCAGCGACACCGCGGATGTGTCCTTCCGGTCTCCAGCAGCTGCGCGTTCGTCCACTAGAGGGCAGCAGCCAGCTGAGCCTGGAGGCTTTGGTCACGTGAGCTGAGAAGCGCTGAAGACAACAGGAAGCCAAGGCTGCATTTATTGCAAGTCTCTTTCTCCAGCATGAGACACGTTTGTACACAGCGTCCGCATCACCCGGGTTCCACCACCGAGAACAGAGGCGTTGGTTGCAGCAGATGTGCCGGCGGCGGCGTCTGCACTGGGTGTGTCAGAATATCTGTGCCACGACACCAGAGAGGAAGTGGCTCTTCTGGGGGTCACGTGCGACACGGCCCCGAGCGCTGACTCCCGTGGTGCCTGGTCCTCTCCGGGCGGCACCGACAGTCGGCCACGTGACGGCCGTCGTCCTTCCTCTGTTCCCCAGTTCCCTCGCGACCATCATCCGTTCCTTCCTGTTCCAGGTGTCCAGGGGACCAGGAGTGCGGCGCCGTCATAGGGACGTCTCCACGCAGGCGCCGTTCCGGTGGAAGGACCTGTGGTTGTGGCAGCTCTCGCTGCAGTGGACGATCAGCACCGGGTAGCAGAGCGCGTCCTCGTAGAGCGGAGGCTCCTCCTCCTCCTCAGCCGCCAGCCGCGTGTTCTCGCCGGGGCTCTCCTGCTCGTCCAAGCTGCCGCTCCTCCAGAAGCAGCTCCGCCGGGAGCCGTGGCGCCGCGCCAGCGAGAAGCGGCTGCTGCTGAAGGGGAGGCGGGAGCCGGCGCAGACGCTGAGGGCGCTGCGCGAGAAGACGGAGGAGCAGCTGACGGCTCTGTGGCAGCGCCCGCACGGCCGCTGCGCCAGGTCCATCAGCCCGGCCTCCGAGTAGCTGGGCACCAGCTGCTGGTTGGAGCGAATGTGCCACTCCAGCTCGGTGCTGTCCACCGTGTTGACGCGGGGGATGCGGCGCCAGTACGGCCTGTCCTCACACGGCGTGGCCGGCAGGTAGTCGTGCCCGAACAGCTTCTCCACTCGGTAGTGGACGTACGCGGTGCGGTACTCTGTGAAGACCCTGAGGGGCCAGGAGAAGGTGAGGAAGGAAGCCATCCAGAAGACGGGCTGGGACAGGTACCAGGGCAGGCGCTGCGGGTCGGCCAGCACCAGCACGTGCTCCTTCAGCTCCAGGTTCTTCAGGTGCATGCCCTCCCGGGCCTCCATGTAGTCGTCCAGGCCCTCGTTGTCGGTGAAGAACCGCGCCCGTTGGCTCAGGTAGGAGTTCTCCGACTCCACGTTGGCGAAGCTGAAACACTTGGTGAAGCGCATCTTGGTGAGCGGCGACTTCTCCAGCGCCAGCAGCAGCTTGGAGACGTCCTTGACGCCGCAGTGGCCGTAGTCGAACTCCGCCTCGGCCACGTGGGTGTTGACGCGCTCGTGGTAGACCTGGGTGCTGGTGTAGGCGTCGCCGTTGCGGTAGCGGGTGACCTGCCGGGTTCGCCGCACGTAGTGGTAGCTGATGGCCTTCCACCAGATGCAGGGCTTGGCCCGCTGCATCCTCTGGATCCGCTCGTAGATGCCCTCCACGTCCAGCTGGTGCTGCAGCCGGCTCTTGACCTGGCAGTGCCAGCACTCCACCAGGTAGACCAGGTAGAGCATGGCCAGCAGGGCCACGGGGATGTAGAGGTAGCCGTCGGAGCAGGGGCTGTCGTGGTACATCATGGACTTCCCTTTGAAGGCGCTGTCGAAGGTGAGGCGGGTGACCTTGGTGACGTGGCACCAGACCATGGCGCCCATGCAGCCGTACATGAGGACGGACAGGAGGAGGCATTTCCAGAAGCTCTCCCGGCACAGGGACTTGCTCAGGGACTGCTTGAGGGGTCTCTGCTGAGGACAGACAGACAGACAGACAGGAGCGGCGTGAGGACACTCTCCAGCAGAGCTGGCCGCCGCCCGCTCCGGACCTCAACGTAGGGACCAAACCAAACTCTGGAGCCAAACGCAAGATCCGTAAACCCGTGGTCCGAACACGGGACCCGGGAGGCTCACGCGCCCGTGAAGTCGCAGCACCGCTCTGATGCTTTCTGGGAGGCGCCGTGCTGCAGCGCCCCCCGAACCTCCCGCCGCACCACGCAAGCACCCGCTTTATTGAATGGTGACGGTGGCGCCTTCGAGGTTGCTCACCTCTGACATGCAGCTCCTAAGAGCCAGCCAAGCAGCGGGCTGCTCCACTCCGCTCCACTGACCCGTCTGACGGCGGGACTCTGGGACGGGAAGCTGCGGATGACGCTGCTGCAGCCCAAAGAACGAAACCCGCCCGCGCGTCTCGCCACCCTCTGCATTCACGCACTGCGACAAGAGCTACCTCCTCTCTGCGCTCCTCCTCGCACACGGTGGTGCTGCTGCTCTCGCTGGCGGACGCGGCCGAAGCTGGAGGAGACATGATGGTTCCGCCGCGACTCAGGCTCGGTTCTGGCGCAGGAACTTGAGCGGACGCGCTGCTGGATGACGGAGGTGACGGAGACGGTGTTGCGAGCCGGACCCGGGGCTGGAGGAGGAGGCAGGTGCGGCTCTGTCTTAAAGGGCAAGTCCCCGTCATGACTGCTCGAGCTGAGCGACAAGAAGCGCCGGACCGTCTCCGGAGCGCGTACGTCATCAGGTCACCTAACGCGACCTCTGACCCCAGATGACAAGACGAGCGTGAGTCCTACACGCTGTCATCTGACCTTGTGGGCAGAAACGGCGAGCTACACTTCGTCTTCATGTCCATGTCAAGGATTCACAGGCCACTTCAGGTCCCCGGTCAGAGACACGCCATCGTCAAGTCAGGCCACTTTATTGAGCAGTTCAGTGAAGCGGCGCCAGCAGGCGCTGGACGGCGGGAGCTACTCCTTCTCCCACGCTCTTCTCTTCTGATGCCGCACTGAACCCTGGAAGAGGAGGAGACAAGAGAGAAGAGGGTTGTCACGGCGACCGCTGACTTCCACAGGCCAGTCCTCACCTGGCCGCCTTCAATCCCAACGTGCAGCTCTCACACAGTGATGGGACCATTTCATAGGTTCCTGAACCGCCACACAATGAGAGAAAAACAAGCTGCGGACTCCTGTGCGCCTTTGTGATCAGATGAGTGTCATGTCATGACCTGAGTATGGACCTTGTTCGCACGTGACTCCTTCTCTAGCTTGGTGTTGTGTTGCCGTGTCTGCAAGCACAATGTAAATGAAATGTTGTAACGTGCGTCTATGGTGGAGACAAAGAATGTGTTTCCTTGAAATGGTCACGAGTGCGGGAGAACTCAGCAGAAGATCAGAAAGCTCTCTGCTGATCATGAAAGGTCTCCGACAGTCGTCTGATCCCAGTCTCACACGGAAAACCCAGCGTGGTGAGGCCACCAGTCTCCTTACCGAGTAAAGGTTGGCCAGGTTGTTGAAGAGCACTTGGCCCGCGCTCACTTTGTTCCTCACCCCTCGAATGGTCCCGTTCTTGCTGCAGATATCCACCCTCTTGCTGCTGAAGGTGGGCTCTCTCTTGGCACTGGCGTACAGGAGCAGCTGGTCCGGTTCTCCTCCGGTCTCGTCCACCAGCCCGCTCAGGTGGCTGTTGGCTGCGCTCTGGGCCTCTGCCGGGCCCCTGCTGCCGTCCGGCTCCGCCGACCCGAGCTCGTCCTTGAAGACCTCGGTCAAGACGCGGCCGCTGTGGGCAGACGCCACTCGGAACCTCATGCTCTTCCCGCTCCTCTCGGCCTCCTGCTTTGGCCTCTCCATGGACTCACATGGTGCAGAGGTCTTTCAGGCCCAGCCAGCTGCAGTCATCCAGCGACGCCACCTCATGAAGGTGTCAGAGTGACCCCGCGCCGCCCCAGGACCAGAACCAGACACCAGACTGGTGAATAATGGATGAGGCTCCTCCATGGAAACCTCTCCTGCTGCAGGCGGGCGGGCGAACCCGATCCACGCTCCAGCAGCTGCCAGGCTGGGAGCTCTCCAGCCTCACGGACCAGAGGTGTCGGACACGGGAGGCTCGTCCTGCGAGCGCACGGTCACTGACCATTGACCATTCTATTGTAACACTCTCTTCTGTACGCCTGTGCAGAAACAGTGGACGTCGGTTTCCTTTTACTGTTGTTTTTTTTTTTTTTTTTACTGAAAATTCTAATCCAAACTCCAATTATCGTCACAATATACCCGTTTATACTGTATATATATCTATATCTGAGGCAGACGGTCTGCTGCACTTCCCCTCCTGTCCTGCAGACAGCGCTGCAGGCGATGAGCCACCACCGAAGAAGCCGCACGTGTGTCGCGCGGAGGCGTCAACATGGGCAGGAGACGCCAAGCCAAGCAGCTCTTCACCGGTTTGAGCAAGAAACAAAGGAGGCATTTGAAGGACTTTGGAGAGGAGCATCCGTTTCACGACGTGTGAGTGGCCCGGTGCTTTTCTCTTCCTGTACAAGCCGCTGTTGCTGGTTTGACGTCACCTCGCGTGGACTCGCGTCTCTGTTTGAATGAGCGCGGTGTTGAGCACCTCTGGCTCCCGTGGGGTCTGACCGTCATCTGCTGCGAGCTCAGCCGCGCGGTCACAGCGGCTGTGTGCACGCGCTGACGGCGTGTGTGCGTCAGAGTGGGTCGCGACTGTGACTGAGAGAGAGAGAGAGAAGTGTTTCACGCCTGAGGGAGCCGCCGTGTGTTTCCCAAGCACAGATACTGCTGTCACGTGACGCTCTGCTGTGCTCCACCCCAGGGTCAGCGAGCGGGCGGAGAGGACCCAGATCCTTCAGCTGGTCAGTGGCTTCCCTCTCCCTGTCGCTGGCTCCTGAGTCAGGCGCCTGTCGCTCTCCCACAGGCAGAAAGCCCGGAGCCGTCGGACGCAGAGCCGGAGCATGTGGAGGAGCAAGCTGAGCCAGTGGAGGCAACGGCCTATCAGCAGCTTCTGGCCACTCTGGGCGCCGCGCCTCAGAGTGATGGAGAGGAGCAGAGCTCTGACCAGGACCAAGGCTGGTGTTGACATGAGATCCAGGTGAGAATGTGAGTGGCGGGATGTGAAGGCCGGACTGTTGCGTGTTTGTAGGGGACGGTGAGGAGACGCTTGTCGCCGATGCTGAGGAGCAGAAAGGTCTTCCCGCAGAAGGAGAGGAGCAGCAGCAGCAGCAGCAGGAGGAGGAGGAGGACGACGACGCAGAGGGAGGAGCGGAGGTGGTCGACGAAGACATGGAGTCCAAGTTCTGCCTGGAGAGCAACTTCACCACAGATGCAGGAGAGGAAGACGGCCGGGGTAAGTCGCCCAGCGTCCGGCTCTGGGCGCAGCTGACCTCTGATGGACGGCGGCGTCTCCCCTCAGATATGTTTCTCCAGCACTTGGGCACAGAGCTGGGTGAAGGCGACGTGGAGACCATCACCTCGGGCAGCAGATCCAAGAGTCAGATCATGGTACCGCCTTGGCAGCCTGTTGTCTGTGGCTTTTTCCCTCATCCCCCTGTCTTCTGACTTAGTGGCCCACACTTGGTCAACTGCTCTGCACCAACCCCCTGGACAGGTTCGGTCCCATGGCCCCACTCAAAGACACCAACCCTCCGGTCCTTCACAAGCTTCTGACAGCCACTTTGGAGACCTTGAACTTCAGCGAGCGGCAGCAGCAGAAGGAGGCCACTCCTCTGCAGACGGAGCTGCTGGCTGTCATGGGCACCTACAGAGACTTCTACCACCCCGAGTCCTGCCCGCTGGGACAGGGTCCTCAGGTCCGCAGGGCCTACTGCCTCCACGTGCTCAACCACGTGCTGAAGGCCAACTCCAGGATCCTGGCTCACAACGCTCGGCTGAGGGAGCAGAAGGAGCAGCCCGGAGCTGCCCCTCTGGAGGAGCCCAGAGACCAGGGCCTGACGCGGCCCAAGGTGAGGCCTGTGTCACCCAGGCTTTGCCGGCGCTGATGCGGCTGGACACGCGGCAGGAACGCACCTGTGGCTGGCTGCAGACAGCAGGGCGGGGCAGGTGGAGACCAGTGGCACGGTGTACAGCGTCCTCTCTCTCTCTCTCTCTCGCAGGCTCTGATTCTGGTGCCGTTTCGCGGCGCCGCGCTTCAGATCGTCCACACCTTCATCACTCTGCTGGAGTCCAGCGGCAAGAAGATGGTGGTCAGCTACAAGAAGAGGTTCAAGGAGGAGTTTGGAGACGACCCGGACGACAAGCCGCCCAACCTCCGCCGACCCGCCGACTATCGAGCCACTTTCTCCGGCAACGTGGACGACCACTTCAGGATAGGTGCCGACTGGATCCGAGAGAGGAGGCAGATGTTGTCGCCGGTGAGAGCCACTGAGCCCTGCCTCTCCCCACAGGCCTGTCCATCATCCGCAGCAGCGTGCGCCTCTACGCTCCCTTCTACTCCTCCGACATCATCATCGCCTCGCCGCTCGGCCTGCGCACCCTGCTGGGAGCCGAGGGGGAGAAGAAGAGGGACTTTGACTTCCTGGCCTCGGTGGAGGTGCTGGTGGTGGACCAGGCCCAGGTCTTCCTCATGCAGAACTGGGAGCACGTCTTGGTGAGGACGGCGGCGTGGCTGGCGCGGCACGTGTGACGGCGTCTTGTCTCTCCAACCCCCCAGCACGTGATGAAGCACCTGAACCTGCAGCCGCTGGACTCGCACGGCGTGGACTTCTCCCGGGTCCGCATGTGGAACCTCAACAACTGGGGCCGACACTACCGGCAGACGCTGGTCTTCAGCTCCGTGCAGGACCCGCAGATCAGCAGCATCCTCACCAGGCACTGCGCCAACTACCGAGGACAGGTGGCCGAGCCTCCCGACCGCGTCCAGCAGGGGGCGTCCTTCAACTCTCATGTCTTTCCAGATCTGCACCAAGAACGTCCCCAAAAGCGGCTCCATCTGCCAGGTGATGGTTCAGCTGCCCCATGTTTTCCAGATGTTCCCCTCCGACAGCTTCGTGGACCACGACGCTCGGTACGATCCAGCGACCCCGCCAAGTTGATTCGTCTCTTTCTTCAGATGACATGTCACCTGATCCAGCCGCCGCCCTGAACGTGGCGGCTTTCACCGCGTTGTTTGCGGAAAGCTCCCCAAAGAAAGCTCATGTAGTGACTGAAGTCATGACGGAGAGATTTACTGCTCACCGAGAGAAGCTAGTGTTTTTACTGCCGCCAAGTCAGTGCGGGTCCAAGCCCTCCCTCTGATTGGTCCGCCGCGCCGTGCTTGGCTGCAGTCAACTGATATTGAGTGTCACTTCTGGTTGGTGTTGTGCTTGGACTGGTGCTCCTCGACATCAGGTCATCGCTTACGTAACACATTGACGTGAGGCGGTGTTTCTTGCGTTGCTGTTTTTGCTGAGCGTGTGCCGGGGCAGGACGCAGCGGCGGCGGCAGCTCCTCACTCCTGTCCCGACTCTGACTTCCAGGTTCCAGTTCTTCGTGAACAAAGTCCTGCCTCAGTACCAGGACTCGGTCATGTCGCACACGCTGGTCTACGTCCCGTCCTACTTTGACTACGTGCGACTGCGAAACCACCTGAAGAAGCAGGGCAGCAGCTTCGCCTGCTTGTGCGAGTACTCCAGCAAGTCGGAGGTTTCCCGCGCCAGACACTTCTTCCAGACTGGAGACAAAGGTTTGCTGCTCTTCACCGAGCGCTTCCACTTCTACAAGAGGTCAGTGTCTGCACTTGTGAGAAGCGGACCCAGGCTCCAGCTGACCGGAGCCTCCCCTCCCCTCCCCTCCCCTCCCCTCCTCTCCTCTCAGATACACCATCAAAGGCGTCCAGAACCTGATCTTCTACGGGCTGCCCTCCTTCCCGCACTTCTACAGCGAGGTGTGCAACATGCTGTCCGCCGGGGGGCGGCAGGCGGCCGCCAGCTGGACCTGCACCGCCCTCTACTCGCGCTACGACGCCCACAAGCTGGCCGCCGTCGCCGGGGGGCAGCGCGCCTCGCAGATGCTCGGCTCCGACAAGAGCGTGCACCTCTTCGTCACGGGGGAGGAGGAGAGGACGCCCTGACCAGGACCGGCCCGGCCGTCGGCCACTGTGGCGCCCGGTGTCTCCTCAGGCGACCGACCGCAGTCAGCTGCAGAAGGAGCCGAGGGGAGGCCTCGCTGTGTGCGCTTGTGAGAGGCGTGTCAGGGTCTGTGTGCACGGGTGGACCCGCGAGTGTTGGTCTATCTGTCCTTGTGGGGGTCAGGGCTGTTTGACCCCGAAGATAAAAACTTCAAAAGTCAGGTGGTTATTGTTGGCCTCAGTCCTGGTTAAGGTCCTGACGAGGACGGACCTGTGTGATGTGGAGTGGACCCGGGTCCAAAGGAGTCGTGTGAGCGCGTGTCGCCGCCTAATCATTAACCCGCCAGCTGCCGCGTGGGCGGCCGTCGCGCTCCACGCGGCAGTTGGGAGCCGCGGGCATGGAGGAGCGCAGGCAGGGGCTGAGCCTGAGGAGGGAAGTGGGTCTGCTGGGCGCCGTCTCGCTCATCGCAGGGACCATGATCGGCTCCGGGATCTTCATGTCCCCGCAGACGGTCCTGCTGACCATCGGCAGCCCCGGAGCCAGCCTGCTGGTCTGGGCCTGCTGCGGCCTGCTGGCCATCCTCGCCTCCTGCTGCTACGCCGAACTGGGCACCGTCATCAGAGAGTCCGGCGGCGAGTACGTCTACATCCTGCGAACGTCCGGCGCGCCCGTGGCTTTCATGCTCATCTTCAGCTCGGTTCTGTTCGTGAGGCCCGCCGGAGTGGCGGGGATCGCGCTCAGCTTCGCTCAGTACGTGGTGAGCCCCTTCTACCCGGAGTGCGCCCCTCCGGTGCTGGTGGTGAAGTGCGTGGCGGCCGCCGCCATCCTGGTGCTGGCCGCCGTCAACTGCCTGGACGTGCGCTTCTCCATGGCGCTGCAGGTCTTCTTCCTGCTCGCCAAGGTTCTGGCCTTGGCGCTCATCATCACAGGGGGCGTGGTCATGCTCGTCGGCGGGCACACGGGCACCTTCCAAAACTCCTTCGAGGGCACCAACGTGGGCATCAACTCCGTGGGCATCGCCTTCTACCAGGGCCTGTGGTCCTACGACGGCTGGAACAACCTCAACTACGTGACCGAGGAGCTCAAGCGGCCCGAGGTGAGTCCGAGCCACCGTGTCGCCCCTGCTCTGCCGCGCCGCGCCGCCGTGTAATGCTAAATGCTCAGAGAAGCCCATCTTTTTGGATGACGTTCCTTGAGTGGTTTCCAGGCTGGCAGCACGTTGTCAGCCATTGTTTGGTTCCTCAGCTCCTCACAAGGGCGGAGTCTGAGCGGTGGAGGTGTGTGTGAGCTGCTGCTCTGTTGATGTCCAGGCTCAGAAACAGCTGCAGAGAGATGGAGGTCGGCCATCTTGGTTCACAGAGTGGGGCTGACGCTGCACCACTCACTTCCCTCCGTTCTACAGCTCCATGGTTTGGACCTTTAGGATCCAGGATCCGTCCCAACATTTGTGAGCGTGGCACGTGACGTCATCTCCACAAGGCTGGCGCACAAGACACAAACAGAATCGTCAGGAAAGGCGTGCTGATCGGACAGTTGTCGGCGCTCTTCTGGAGGGACTGGTGGTGAGCGCAGTGCTGATGCCGAGCTATCACTGTTGGTGTGGAGCCACCGCGCTTCCACAGGCGTGTCAGTCCCACGACGTGAGGACGTTCGCCCCTCCTCCTCCTGGGATACCAGGCCTTCTCCGTGTGGCCCTCGCCGCACACATCAGTCAGCCTGAAGGCCATGGACGTGGCGAGCCACCAGCAGGGGATGAAGCTGAAGAGGGAGGTGGGCCTGTTGGGGGCCGTGTCCTTCATCGCTGGATCTTCAAGTCACCCCAGTATAGCCTGTCCACCGTTGGCGCCAGCCTGCTGGTCTGGGCCGCTGGTGGCCATGCTGGCGGGCCTGCGTTACGCTGAGCTGGGGACTCCTGATGGCCAACTGTGTGAGCGCCCGCTGGGCCACACAGATCCAGGTGCTCACCATGGTGGTGAAGGTGTTGGCCGTGGCCCTCATCATTCTGGGGAGTCCAAGGAAAGACGGAGACGTCGGACCTCTCCTGGGAGGGGACGAACGCTGGCGCCAGTGCCATCGGAGTCGCTTCCTATCAGGCTCTGTGGCCCTACGAGGGCTGGAACACTCTGAACTACGTCACAGAGGAAGTGAAAAACCCAAAGGTAAGAGTCACACCGTGGGCCTTGCGGGTCCTGACCTGCGCTTGTGACCCACACCGGCACGTTGTTCCTGGCCCTGACACATCGTGGCTGGCGTCATGGTTCTGGACCTCACTGAGATGAGTGTTGGACTGGGCGCCACCTCGGAGCTTCGGCCTTGATGTTCAGGACAGAGATCTTCCTTCTGCTGGCCGTGGTCTTTCTCTGTGGTCACCAAGCTCTCGAGCGGTGGAACGCCTCTCCAATCCAGCAGATACAGGTGCTTCCTGGTGATGATGGGCTCCGTCACGTCACGTCATGCAGCCTGGACGGTGGTGGGGCGCAGGACTCAACAAGGTCACGCCGACCTTCGCTGAGCCTTCAGCGTGTGACAGGGTCGCCTGGATGATCATCCCGAAGCTCTTGATGGGCCTTGACCTTTGCTGAAGGGTCAAACTAAAGACGGGGGTTGGGCCTGTGAGGCGTCAGAGGTCATGCAGATGTTCTTTCCGCCGCGTCTGTTCTCAGTCAGAAATGGGGGAAGGACCTGAACTCCTGGACAGAGTCCAAGGATCTTGCGCTGACAAGGGCAGTTCAGCTGCTGAGGCCCCTCATCCGGGCGCTGGCAGGGTGAGAGGGGTCACAGTATACCAAGCCTGTTGTGGCCTCGTGAACCTTCAGTCAGGCGCTCAGTGTGAAGACACTGATAAGCCTTGTGATCTGCCGCCAACCTTGGCAGGTGATCTGCGGCTCCATCCACCTTTGTCTCTGCAGTCCGTCCTGGAGGCGCTTTGCTGATCTGGGCCATCAGTGGAATCGTTGCCATGTTTGCTGCTCTGTCGCACACAGAGCTGGGCACCTCGGTTCCCGAGTCGAGCGGCGACTTCATCTACATCCGGAGGATCCAGGGGCTGACTCCGGCAGCATTGACTGTGGTGCTGCAGGTGAAAGCATTCGGCATGGCGGCCATGGCTGTGAGCATGGCAGCGCCCGGCTGCTCACCCCAGTGTTGTGGGAGTTTGAGAAGTTGCTTCTGAAGCATGATGTGCGCCCAGACAGCCATCAGACCCTTTACTGCCCGGCATCCATCATGTCTGTGTGGAGTCGCGCTGGACACCTCGACGCCTGAGGCCAGAAGCTCACCCCCCGCCGAGAGTTCCCCGAGACAAAGTGCAGCTCTCCAGCCGGGGTCAGGTCTGCGGCCAGAACCAGACTCTCTTGTGTTCACACCTCGGACGTCTGAACCAAAAGAGCTTTGTCTCCAGACGGAGTCGCAGTGTGAAAGCACTCCGAGGGACCGGATGAAATGTTTCCAGCCAAACATCAGCGCTGCACCTTAAGCAGCGTCGTCGTCCATTGGACGAGCGAGTGCAGTCGAACGTTGGTTTAACCTATGAAGCTGGATTTTATGGCTGCGTGGATGGTTTAGCAGTGGCATGGCGGCGCGTGACGGGCGCGTGGAACACACCTGGATGTGACTCTGGTCACATGCCTGCTGAGGTTTGGCCCTGCTGGAGGCTGTGGTGACAGGCGGCAGACCGCGGCGGACCCCCGTGCCTAAATGCCTGGTGCTTTGCTCACGCAGGTCAATCTCCCCAGAGCGGTTGTGATCGCCATTTCGCTGGTGACTGGTTTGTACCTGCTGGTCAACATCAGCTACCTGACCGTGATGACGCCGAAAGAGCTGATCTCCTCCAGCGCCGTGGCAGTGACGTGGGGGTAAGAGCGCACCGGCTGGACGCCCTGTGGGCGGGGCCTGCAGTGGCGGGGGGCTCTTCTCTTCCGAGCTCCCGCCTACTCTGCCGTGCCACACTGTCCCAAGGAAGCAGACCTCCACATGCCACCCTGCCCCGTCCTTCCTCGCCCTCAGCCTGCTCCTCCCCCTCAGCTCACCATGAGACGGCAGAAACCATGACTCCTCATTTGCTGTGCAGGAACAAGGTTCTGGGCAGCTGGGGCTGGATCATGTCTGTCGCCGCCGCTCTGTCTGCTTTCGGATCCCTCAACGGGACCTTCTTCAGCGGCGGCCGGGTTTGTTTTGTGGCTGCCAGGGAAGGGCACATGGTAAGAGCCCATGCACGTCTGCACCTGTCTGTCTGGAGGGTTGCAGTGACCGGCCTTGCGTCTGCAGCCAGACATTCTGGCCATGGCTCACGTCCACAGACTGACTCCATCTCCTGCGCTCATCTTCACCACCGTCGTCTCGCTGGTGGTGCTCATCCCCGGAGACTTTCAGAGCATCGTCAACTTCTTCAGGTGAGTCTGTGGTGGTCCGCCGCGGCACCTTCGTTTCCTCTGACCGCGTCCATGTCGTGTGACAGCTTCACGGCCTGGTTTTTCTACGCCATCACTCTTTCTGGACTCATCTACCTGAAGATCAAGAAGCCACATCTCCCTCGGCCTTACAAGGTCACAGCCCGGCACCTCGGCGCAGGACTCTGCCTCCATGTTTCCTTGTCTTGAGCCTCTGCTCCTCTCCTTTCAGGTGCCCATCATCCTGCCCATCCTGGTCCTCATTGCGGCGGTGTTTTTGGTGCTGGCGCCCGTCATTGACCAACCTCAGATTGAATACCTCTACGTGACTTTGTTCATTTTTAGCGGGGTCCTGGTTTACATCCCTCTCATCCACTTCCAGCTGTGTCCCGGGCTCTTGAGCAGAGTGACAGTCTTCCTGCAGTTATTCCTGGAGGTTGCACCGGCAGAGAAGAACCTGTGATCCCAAGGTGAATCCTTGTCTACGCCGAGGACCATGAATCACAGGCTCGCCGTCCTTCAGGTTGCACTTTATGTATCGATGACACTCATGGAGCGAATCATTAAAGAGTCACTGATGTGACAGTGACGACGCTGCAGGAGAATCCTCCAAACACCCGTCAGCGTGAAGGTCTTCGACTGCCAGCAGTCCAGGGGAGCCGAAGGAAAAACAAGACAGGAACTTGTCTCTCATTCAAACAAATGGCGTTTTATGCAACAGTCACACGACAACCATAAAAACATCCACCAGACTACCGCAAAAACCGCACCATCTTTCCTTCTCTCAGGAAACGGCATCCGTGGAGCGGTTCCTCTGAGGAGTCACTCGGGGTCCGCTCTGCTCTCGGTGCCGGCGGCATCTTTTTGACTGTGCGTGCTGCTGCCCCCTTCTGTCGATACGTGGTACAAAGCATGAAGCCTTCGTGCACTCAAGTCGGCGTCCTGGCTTCCTTCGCAGCACTTGATCCAGGACGGTGGGATGGCTTCGTAGCCGTAGTGAGCGCCGGCGATGGCGCCCGCCATGCTGGCGATGGTGTCCGTGTCCCCTCCCAGAGCCAGGCTGTACGCGATCGTCCTCTCGAGGCCGCCGTAGCTCTCCGGGAGGATTTCTCGCGGCTGCAGGCAGTGCAGGACGCAGAAGATGGCGGTGGGCACAGAGTGGAGCGCGGCAATACCGTTACCTGCCGGAGGACACGGGTCAGCGGCGCGTTGGTCCCTCGTGGAAGAAACTCACCCAGCTCTGCGATGACCTCCTCGATGCTGACGTTGCTCCTGTCCACCAGCTCCTGCACTCGGTGGAGACGCTCACAAAACGGTTTGTCCGCCTCCTTCAGGCTGAGCACAAACAAGGCCTTGAAAAACGCCCACACCGCCAGCAGGCGCCGGTCACTCACACTCGTGCCTCGGTCCGCGTGGGCTCCTCGTCCTCCACCTCCTCCATCTCTGCTATCAACCTGCTGATGAACTGCTGCGGCAGGTCTAGCGCCCCCTGCAGGGACAGGTGCACGGCTAAGGCCTGCAGCACTGCGCCGTTGTAGCCCAGCGAGCAGGAGTGGGTGAGCGTGGAGCCCAGGCGAGAGAACTGGTGAGAGTGAGCAGAGCAAACCTGAGCCAACGGCTCCATGGATTCCTTCACAGGGACGGCAAATGGAAACACAGGCTACTTTTTTCACATCGCCGGGGTCTGGGAACGCGAGGGCGAAGGGAGCGGCTCTCATGGCTCCACCGTTCCCAAAAGAGCCCCGGCCGTTGAACTGGTCCCGGGCGGGCTGGTAGACGTCAGCCAGCTGAGAGGACGACAGCTTCCTCAGAACCTGGATCACGCCGTTGCCATAGCCACGGTGGGGCGACGCCGTGTACTCCTTTGCGAACCTGAAAAGCATCCTTTCGTCACTAACCTCGGACAAGTGGCATCGGGGGCAGAGGCTGCAGCTGAAGGAAGGAGAGACACAAGGGCGCAGGACGTGGCCACGTCCCAGACCAAGAAGAGATTCGGCTTCACAGTCATCTCAAGTGGAGAGAAATTGGAAGCAGACCTGCGAGCCATGTCCCTCTCGTCGTAGCCCGTACGGGTCAGCAGAGACTGGGCCACACAGCGGGTCATGGCCGTGTCGTCGCTGTACTCCAGGATGCCTGCAACCACCAAACACTCATGAGTGACAGGTACTGACCACTGCACAGCTGACCAACACCATATCGCGGACGCTCAAGCCCAACAGGCTCAGTGAGGGAGAGGTTACAGGTCAGTGGTTGTTCGCCCTCCACGGGGGAGGGAAGAACCATGGTCGTTAGCAATGTTAGCACCAGACCGCACTCGCGCGTTTCAGGCCACTACAGGTGCAATGACGCTCAAAAACAGGCCACCGTCTCCTTTGGCTTCGTCCTCCAGGCTGCCCAGGTGCCGCAGGACGCTCTCCGGGGGGACCTCCTCCACGCCCTCGAACTCTCCGCCGACACAGTCGCCCAGGACAGCGGCCACCAGCGCTCCCCGGAACCGGGACAGGGAGGCCGGCCCGCCGCCGGAGCCCGCTCGCACGGCCGCTCCCGCCATTCGTTCGCCGCCACGCGCCGCCGAGAGACGCGATCGGACGTGATTGTGATCAAACAACGAGCGACGTCACAGCGGCTGCTTCCGGACTCGAGCGTCGCGCGTCACGCGCGGATGTTCTCGCCGTGGACGCAAACGGACGCGGCCACACCATCACATCCACACTTGTTGACAAACACATCCGCGCCAAGTGTGCGAGTGTTCACTCGGTGCTTATCATTTCTACCGCCGAGCCACACGAAATGAGTCCGGAAAAGCCTCGTTGCGTGATGTCATATCCGGTTGTACGCTCGACAACAACGGCTGCAGTCGCACGCATACATTACCCACAACCCCCCGCGGGCTCGGCTCATGGCGGCGGAACCTGGCGGGCACGGAGGAACTGGAGCTTCACAGTAACGCGACGTGCAGCGTCTGGTCGACGAACTCTCGACTGTTTCCTGGCTTTAACGGCGCTGCTAAGGCTTGAGCTGGGCTCGCCCGGTGTTTCAGTAGCGTTGGCGCGAGCTAACACGTGCAGGTGGCTGCCTCCCTGCGTTCAGCGCTCCTGCTCACCGCGTCTCCAGGGCGCGCGCGCGAGTGACCCGGACCGTTCAGGGGGGGCCACGCTAGCGTCTGTTGGCAAGCCGCGCCGCCACCGTCCCTCGACCGAGAATGTCGAGTCATGCGATACAGCCCTATGTACTGGACCCGGAATCTGAGCCCGAAAATGAAGACGCACCCGCGCGACCTGGAGACCTGTCGCCATGGTACTTCCACACGCTGCGTTTGACTGTTTCTGGCGCTGATGAGCCTCTGCTTCCCAGGGGTTCCGCTGGGAAACGCTGCGAGTCTCCAGGTGGAGCGGACCAGGTGTGCAGTGCAGGACCGCTGAAGGTAATGACCCCCAGCTCTGACCTGGCCTGACTCACTCAGTGAAATGCCATGCGTATGTGCCGCTGGTTTTGCCTCAACACTTCCAATTCAGCCTCGTTCGCCACAAAGCTATATCCTATACTGTGTTATATACTTGTGCATTGGAAGAGGTTTGATGTGGGACCCGGGCCGAGGCGCGTCACCTGTCTCAGTACAACTCCGTTCATGAGCGTTTTTGGGGCGATGGCCGTCCAGCGGTCATGTGCTGTGGAGGCAGCGCCTGCGGCAACTTTATCTACTGCAAGTTCCATCAGGACTGCGCCATCCTGCTGAAGTCTTTGACTCCTTCCTCGTGGCCATGACGGTATGTGTGCTGCCTTTTACTCGTATAACGGCCTCTTGCTTCGTATGATAATGTAGTCATGTTCTGCGCTGCAGTAAATTCAAGGCGTTGCGTTCACCTGTTTCACTTTTATTGAATGCCTCTGATCCAAAGTGGTATAGGTGTGACTTATGTCATCATCGTTTACAGGTGGAGGAAAAAAAATCTGAGGCTGCAGAGGAGCTGGACTCCACCCAGGCCAAAGATGAGCGACACGATGCAGGCTTCCAAACTTGAATGAAGAATAAAATAATCCAAACCATGTGAACAAAGCGGCCTGTTCTGTTGTCTGCTGGAGAGTGGAGTGTCGACGGGTCCACCTGCTCTGAGCAGGCCCTCGTGGCTGGAGGCAAACTTGGTCTGATGTAGGCAGCTGTGATTTCACATTCCGAGCAAAAGCCGACTCTTCTTTGATGACAGAAGCACTCTTTTTGGTCTCTCCAGGGTTTGGTTCAGTTTGGTGTTGAATGAGGCGCGTGGTTTCGTCACCACGTTCTGAGGTCCAGTGTCAGCACTTAACCACTTCCAAATCATTGGTGTTTTCATTTGAATCTACACTCGAAACCTGAGTATGACCTGCAGCCGGTCCAAGCTAACGCGAACCTCAGACCATGAGACTCTGTCATACAGTGTTGGGCATGAAAAGTTGTCTAGTTCACTTTCCACAAAGTTCCAATTTGACCTTTTGGAGTCTCTTAAAAGTTTCGGCGCTTCCTTAGCCTCCATCTTCATCCTCGTTCATTCGCGTCGTTCATTGCTGCACTTGCCTGTCTGCAATGTTACCAGAGAGATCAGGACGTGGTCAAACATGAAGTGTTTCTTTCTGATTCATGTCAGTCTGCTGGCGTCAGAGTGAAGCCTGATATAAGCCCCCCATGGACATGGACATATTACTGAACGCGTATTCATCACTCATTAATCACAGCATTGCTCTTCACTATTAAAAACAACGCTCCTGACAAGACCAATGGAAGCCATTACTCCTTTCAGCTATTTCCCACTCTGCAAGAAGCTCAACTCTGGTCTGAAGAGGTTCAACACGCACGCACGCGCACGCGCACCAAAGTCACTGGAAACTCACCAATGTTTGGGAAGTGTGCTCGTGGATATTTACATGAACTTCCCACGTCACCATCATCAACACGAAATGATACGCAAACTTTGAAATGGACTGAATTCAAATGAGACGATCATTAGCTCAAGCGTCGTTTGAACGGATCCGGTGGAGGCGCGGGAGGGAACTGGTCAGGTGGCGATGCGGTATAGTACATGCTTTACGGTAATACTCCGTATCCGACTCCATCCATGGTGCTTGATCGTTGTTCACCACCTGGGCGCAATGGCAGCAGGAATACAGACGTGAGACGAGCTGCGGGATGTGTCCGACGCAGCCGCTGACCGCGGCCCCTCCGTGCGCGCGTCACCCCGCGCACCCTCGCGGGAGGAGGGGGCTCGCGGGCTCGCGGCTGCAGCACTATTAAACATGGCGGACTCGGAGGAATTTAGGCGAAAACGTTGGATGGTAAGGAAAAAAAACCTCCCGTATGTAACGCTTTGAACAGCGCGTAAAGTCTCGGTACCAATACGCGTGCAAACCCAATCGCTGTTTCGTGTCTTCCAGCTGCTGTGTCCATGTTTATGCTAAGCTACCTAGCTGAAGCGCATGCAGCTGCTCCACAGCAGCTAGCTAGCTAGCTGCTGTGGAGCAGGGACGTGCGCTGTTGGTAGACACCTTAACATTCGAGAGGGCTTTATGTTGCACTCCCATAGTGAGGTTTGACCACAGAAGCGTGGTTCACGGCGTGTGTTGGTGTCTGTGGGAAACGTCCCGTGGGTCGCTAACAATGGGGATGGATTCCATTTGATGTTGGACTGCTCTGACCCCTCTGCTCTGTTGTTTTGGGGTGTGAATGAGTTTGGGCCTTGTGGGGGAAAGATCACCCTCACACCCAGTGTGTTTAGAGTGTCACAGTGTGTAGTCTTTCTGAAGGGAAGCTTCACAGATCTGCCTCTGCTGCTTGAGATTGTTCGAGGCAACTGCTGCAGATGGACTCGACCACACTCGTTCAAACCACACGGCCCCCAGATTCACTCGAGCTCTCAACCCCATACATGCAATATTGTTTTTGTCATTTCAATAGTCCATGTACAGTCGCTTCTTAATGTAAGGCCAACCTACCACTGGAAAACTGAAAGTCAAATCCGTTCCCAAAGAATGTGGGTATGGAATCTGACTATGGGGTAAAGGTGTTTGAACTGAGGAGCGTGGTCTCCCCCCTGCTCCCCCCCTCTCTCAACTCTCATTGTCAAGGATTTCTCTTCTGAATAGGGATGGGCGATAACTTATCGTACATGATATACCACCAAAAACAATCTCCATGATGGCAATTCAGGATCTCACGCTAAATTCCATAAACCTGTGGCTCACTCGCTGCATTGGACCTGCACACGTGAACATGAGGAGAGGGTGACGGCGCCGCGCTCTCCAGCTCCACGCCGTGTGACAGTTGTGGAGAGTGTGGTGGACTGTGGTGCACCATGCTAGTTTGAACCTTTGATCATGACACTGGTGGACTCTGACTCTCTGGATCCCTGTTTCTTTGATGAGATGGAGTGGTCCTCACAGGTTCTCTGAGGCGCTCCTCTGCCTTGGTTCACATCAACACATGCAGCTCTCCCGCTGCCAAGGTGACAACACTTGGATATTGGACGTATTGGCGGTGGCGTCCTCTTCCGCGTCCCCATGAGGCTTCACTGATGGAGGACACACTCTCACAGGCAGCGCTAATGCTAGGAGCCGCCATCAGTGACCATCAACAAATTCTAAAGCCTCAAAGTCTGAGTGACATCTTCAATAAGGCCATGGAGAACAAGCATTTTAGGAGAGAGAGAACTGTGAGAAGGTTTTTCACCACACAAGACAAAGGACTGACAGTTTGGATCATGATCTGGAGAATAGACTCTGACTCCATGATCATTTCTTCACCTGAGGGTTTCCAATGTTTCTTCAGCAGCATCTGTGTCCAGACTGCTCCATAGTTCAAGAGACATGAGACACAGCAGACAGACAGACAGACAGACAGACAGACGGCTCCATTGAAGCCCTAAATAAAGCTGGCAGAGCAGCCTGTCAGACACCAGCGACTTCTACCAGAGACCTGGAACATTGAGTTTCTCATCTCTGCACTGCAGAGTTCACTCTTCTATTGAGACGTCAACAAACACAATGGTGTTGGAGACAAACTCCACTCCTGAGTTCCATCATCAAACAGTGTCCAGAGAGACTGTAGTGTCCGACACATGGAAGAGAATGAAAACGTATGTATTGTGATAATTATCGCCGAAATGACAACATTTATGCCGATAATTCTTTTTGTCCGTGTCGCCCATCCCTACTTGTCAATAATATGTTTTGATGTAGTTTGACCCATATTTGACATTTTCAGTATTGAAGTGGAACTTGGTCATTGAAGAATGTTGTGAAGACCACGAGCTCTCGTGACAGTTGTACGTGTTATCACTCGTTCTAATTGTCAATCCAATCTTTTCAGTTTTGCAATTGCGGCTCCGCATGATTGCAGCCAGCGAGGAACCACGCAAAGATATGTTGGAGAAAGCTTGGATCAGCGAAGAGGGGTCTGTTGTTGTACTGGCCAGAGCGTGGCCTTAGCACCGACTAGTGGTGAGGACAAGTGGCTGATGTTGGCGGACATCTTGGTTTGTGCTGCGTCCCTGTGCTGGTGTGTAATATCACTGTTATCCTCTGGAGGCAGTAAAAGGTCCCTCAGAAGAAATTTGACCCACATTTCACAAACTTTAAGAGCTTCTCTCGTCTTTTCACTTGTATATTTCTTATTATTGTAGTTTTGTAGACATGCGATGGTCGTGAAATTAGTCTTTCTCATTTTTCAATGGACTCAGGACATTTCAACTCTCCTTAATGTATCACCTCTTTTGTTTACCTGATACCAACCACATTCACCTAAAATGACTAACAAACGTGTGAAGATGTCGTTTCTAAATTTTCATAAACGGGTGGGTGGGACAAATTTCCACTGCTGTGTTCCACAGTGCACAGCGTCATCCAGATTTAATTCATTTTTAAGCTTCCATAAGTTCCCGAAAGACCCAGAATTGAAGAAGCTATGGGTCATCAAAACACGGAGAGACACTAAGCCTGGCACAAAACACGGCAGAGTCTGCAGTCTGCACTTTCCCAGGGGAGATGTGACTGAGGCACAATCCCCTGGTGGCCGCAGGCGTCTGAGACAGGGAGCTGTCCCACTGCTGTTTCAGTGGAACAACTTCTCACTACCTGACCCACTGCCTGGAGTTCCAGAACGAACAGAAGAAGAACCAAATGATGATGCCATTCAGAGCGCAGACATGAGTGAGGTGGAGAATTCTTCAGAGGAAGACTTTTCCTGCGATACCAAATCTGCTACACTTGATGTGGCTCTGAGCTCCACGGAGGATCTTCATTCAGAAACCGACCGGGAGGAAATGGCTGTCGGCAACAGTGATGAGGACGATGGCGCAAGTTTCTTCACAGGGTGAGGACTGGTGCTCTGGAGTCTGACTTCAACACATCATGACACCTGTTTTGATTGGACACATGGATATGTACCTGTCATAACACTAGTATTTCTTTTCTCTTGGACAGACGTCCAAGCCATGCTGAAGTGAGTCAGATCAATTCAACAACACATGAGATCGAGCAAGACGCAGGCCCAGAGGCTGCACCTCAGACCCAAGTCACTGCTATGGTAAATGTATTTTTAAGTTGTTCATCACCCAATATAATATCACCGTCTTCCAATTAAATTTTGATCATTATTGTATATTGTTGACTCGTTCTTCCTCCCATTGATGAGTTCCTTTTGTTTGAACAACCTCTTCTCGGTGCCATTGATTTGGCATACACACAGCGTAAGCTGCATGATGGAAAAGACTGGTCTCCATGTTGTCTGTGAGAGAGCTTGTTTATGGCCACCGGACCCGGTACTTGTCTCAGATGCACCTTCTATCCGTTTTCTTGGACAGCTCACAGGAACTGAAGAAGGTGGAACTTTTCTTGAACCAATCCTCGGTCCGGTTGCCATATTAAAACCTTGCATTGCGTACTCCGAAGTCTTCCAATGTTTTTAAGAGCTACTCTGGCACAAGTTGTGCTGGAGTGACTGAGCTGTGGTGTTGGTCACAAAACTCTTTCTCAAAGCAAAGTCATCTTAAACTACAAATCCCACTGTCCCTTCAAACTGTGGATTGAAATGACCCCACGTGGTCGGGTAATTTAGCATCATTTTTGTCAGCGGCAAGAAAGAAATGTGGAAGCGGTTAGACTTTCCTCCTCTCCTCAAACCAATCTCCAAAGTCAGGGAGAGTCGGGTCCATGCTGAATGGAAAAGAAGGCCGCAAGGCCCACAATGTCATCTACCCTTGGATTTATTCATTCAACAACACAAAGCAAATCTCCACACCACATTTTCTTAACTATTTCTTGCCGTGGCTCGTGTTTCAGATGCCCATCTGCAGTCTTGTCTTGTGATTTTCTGTGTTCCTCAGATCATGCTTCCTGCCAGATTTCCTGCTGTTCATTGCCTTTGACTTGCCATTCAGAAACCAGAAGCTGCCACTCAGATTTTGCATGACTGAGATGACGTCACGTTTCAATGCGCAACACATATCTGTTAAATAGGTTTTGTTGATGTTACATGGGGTGATTGATTGTGGGGGCAAGATTCAAATGGTGTGGATCTTTGTTTTGTTTTTTTAGTCCTTAAGTTATTTCATTGGAGTTGATGATCACTTGCATAATTCCAGTTATGGAAGTGGCATTGTTGTCTTTCCACAACCACCATCAGGACTGGTTACAGTTATTTAAATAGTCTTGAATATCATTTTTTTTTACCGTTGAGTGAGTGATGCCGTTGAAATCCATTCTTGTCTACAGTAAATCAAGTGATGTGTTGCTGTATTACTGTGACAGATTGTATGAATGTGGATGAGAAACGTTGTCCTCACTCAACTGAACTGCCACTGTCTCCATCTTTTTTTATTTATTTTTTTTATACACCATAATCTAAACCTATGACTAAAAACACCATATGTAACACAGGTTCGACTTGGAAACAGTCACTCAGCTCTAGCACGACTCGAACATACTTTGAAACTAGAAAAGCAAACCTTCAAGCACTTTCACTTCCTGGATTCAAATGCTGATCTGATCTGCTGATCATCTTCCAATGTTCAATTGTCGAAGAATCTTTAAAACGTCCTGGATCCAGATCATAACCTGATCACTCTCCAAATAGAATAATCAAATTAGAAAGATGTTCCTTGTCCCATTTCACATATTCCCTGCTAATTTCATCCGGATCTGTCCAGTTATTTTGAACTCAGTCAGACAAACAAACCACCGCTGTCAGAAGCATAATCCCCTCAGGAATTCAACAAACACATCAAGATGTCCCTCAAAATAATGGGACAACCTTGTTAGGGTGAATAGTACCTTCGGAGTGAGAGTTGCGATGAAACCTAAAATTTGAAAGGAGGTGTTGCACTACATCCCCGAACCAGTCTTCACACATTGACTGTTTCTGTCTGCTGTTAAACGCTGAATAAGAAAAGCAATGTCTGCCCAGTCTTCATTGTTACCATGGGATTCTTTTTGATTCAGTTGTTTATTTGTCTTTCCTGCAGCACGATCAGCAAATGTCTCGGATGTTTGATGAGGTGATGGGATTGGGAGAATTTGCTGACTCCTCCAGAAGTTCGACCTCCTTATCCAAGACTGGAGACCAGAACGTCGCCGCGGCTGACAAGACCCCAGGACCAGCTGATGACGAGAGCAATGACAGCAGACAAGAGGACAGGTGGGATGACGGTGGTGAAGACCTGTCCTTTCCACAAGCCTCTCCCACTGACCGGGCGTCCTTGCTCACCAGGAGTGCAAAAGATGCCGCGTTTGATGATGCAATTGATGGACTTCCAACCTTTGTGCCTGAGGATGATGAAGAGTGGAACTTTTCATTGCCAATCGGTTCCCTGGAGGACACGGACAATTTGAAAATGAAACAGTCCTGTGTGGGCAATGATGAGATGAAGAAGCAGCGGCTAGATGACGAGGATGAAGGTCAGCGAGGTAGGAATGGGACCAATGGATCCGCTGACGCCTCCAAAGAACACACACCTGAGGACAGTCGAGGTAACCAGACTTGCGTGAATTTTTAGGTGCCAATATGGAGCAGCTGTGAGCCATTGAAATGGTGTTTTGCTACTCGTATTCATTCAGTGGGGGAGGAATTGGGTCCAATCCTGGAATATCATGGGAATTATGAGTGACAGAAAAGAAATGGCGGTTGATTCCTGACTAGCCCCACGTTTTGCTCTTTGAATGGTGTTGATACGCCCAAAACTGTAGGGGGAGGGGCTGGCCACAAACACGCAGCAGAATGAAAGAAGAGTGACAAGCCTTTGCACATTTTGCAGGTGTTAGAAGTCTCTCTGTAGAGATTGCGCACATGGTCAATTTGGGCCATTAAAACTGAGGTTTTATGCCGTGTGATTCCTCAGCTAATCACCCTCAATCCTCCCTTTGTGTTAGATTCTGCCGAGCTCAATCGTACAGGTTCAGATGACAGCCATCGAAAAGAGGTGAGGCTGGTTCACTGCATTTCTCTGCAATATTCCAAAAGCTTGTTTTTGGTCTGTCTTCAGTTCTGTTGAGGTGGCTCTTTGCCAGACCCAGTAGCGCTTTACTAACGTCCTGACATCTCTCTAGTCAAAGACCGCGGCTGCAGAAGACCCACCCATGTCCCCCATTGCCAACATTAAAGATGAACCCATTGATGAGGGCTACGAAGCAGCTCTGCTGCCTCAGGGCTCCATCGCAGAAATCAAGGAGGAGCTGGAGCATGAGGAGGTGATCCTTTTGAGATCAATATTTGACTAATTTGGTGGGAGCACATGAGCTAAGTTGGTTTTCTATAGGAGCAGCTGAGGATCAGCTCTGTCTACTCTGTTGGCGGTGCCAATTCCTTTGCCCCGCCAATGGGTGAGTGTCAGATCTTTTATAATGACGACTGCAATGATTGTTGGGGTGTGGTGCCTTTTAAATGCCTTAAGTATGGCAGAAGTAGGACAAAAATATACCTCAGTCATTTTCTTTACACTGAAAATAACAAAAGCGGCGTCAATTACAACCTTGAAATAGTCCACGCAGAAGCTTTCCGTGCTCATAATGTTTAACCTGTGTCTCTGAATGTGCCGTCCCTCAAATCACTTTCGGGCTTTGTTGGTCATGGACATTTGCATATACAAGGAACTTGACATGGTAGATGCTAGCTCTCTAAACACCGGACCAAGAGTACATTAGTGCAACAATGTACTGCGCTTCTCATTTGATAATAATGATTATTGCTGCCCAGTCATCCACTCTTTTAGTTCCCTGCTGACTGTGATTGGATTGACAGTGTTGTTGAAAGAGTCAAATCTCCACACCACATTTTTTTCTTTCTTTCTATTTCTTGCCGTGGCTCGTGTTTCAGATGCCCATCTGCAGTCTTGTCTTGTGATTTTCTGTGTTCCTCAGATCATGCTTCCTGCCAGATTTCCTGCTGTTCATTGCCTTTGACTTGCCATTCAGAAACCAGAAGCTGCCACTCAGATTTTGCATGACTGAGATGACGTCACGTTTCAATGCGCAACACATATCTGTTAAATAGGTTTTGTTGATGTTACATGGGGTGATTGATTGTGGGGGCAAGATTCAAATGGTGTGGATGTTTGTTTTGTTTTTTGAATCCTTAAGTTATTTCATTGGAGTTGATGATCACTTGCATAATTCCAGTTATGGAAGTGGCATTGTTGTCTTTCCACAACCACCATCAGGACTGGTTACAGTTATTTTAAGTGGACAAGTAGCAGAACTTGCATGATCTCGCCAACCACCAACAAGCCCCCATTTGACTCTGGGCTCTTGGTCATTGTGAGGGGAGGCAGCACTGTGGGGTGTTTCCTGAAGTCGACCACCATCTACACAGTCGTTTTTTTCACAGTGTCTTTTCTGCAACTGAGCACCAGCCTCTTGCTGAGTCAGTCTTATCACCATCCTGGATAAGCCCCATGACAATGGTGTCTGCGACTTTCTGGAGTTTGACATCGGGGACATTGGAGGTGGAGTCATTTGTATCGCGGGAGAAAAGCTGCAGGGGGGAGGGAGCACCAATGCTGATAGTGTGATGTGACAGCTACACATTCTGAATCCTGCTGGTCTGGAAGTTGGTGGTCCACTGACATATAGCGGCAAATTCAGAGAGCTACGCGAGGAATACAGGTAAGACGGTGTTAAACGCTGAGTTGAATTCTACAAACAGTGTAGCCCCATGTTTAGCGGGTGTCCTGCGGTGCTGAGGTGGCACAGCGAGCGACGCAGGGTTTCTTGGGGACTGGTCTGATGGTGAAGCTCTTGAAGCTTGATAGGACTTTGTGCAGTTCCAGTGATCTATTGTGTGTCGTTGTGTGAAGACTAGTTGGCCAGCAGAGGCTCTGAGGCAGGATGGTGTTACACTGTCAAATAAGATGTTCTCACAACAATTTTGTTACTCTCCCACCCTCAGCACCGACTCCAGTTCTGGCTTCAGCTTTAGCTCCAGCACCTGCTCCCGGTCCAACTGCCATATTATTTCCAACTAGAGGTGGAACTGTTTTGCAGACCATCCCTCTGAAACCAGCTGTAACTCTACCTAGTTCTCAAACGATTGTGTCAGTCGCACCTGTACGTCCTCCTCCGCCTCCTCCCATTCCAGGAAGTGTTCGCTGCTCTGGTTGCTCCAAGGTGAAGCCTTAACCAAATGTGCCATGAAATCTGACAGTGAAGACCTGGTTTAATATTCCAATGCTTTTAGGTTCTGCTGAAAGGTCAAACGGCATTTCAGAGAAAAGGCTCAACACAGCTCTTCTGCTCCACCATGTGTCTGACTGGACATCTTCCTCCTGCCACCAAAGTCATCGGTCGATCCTGCTCCCAGTGCAACAAGTATGTTCACCTTTCTGACTTGTCCTCCACGATGATGAAATAACGTTCCGCTCTCATGAACAGGGAGATCCTACAGCCGAGGGACATGATCACAATCCCCACTGAGGAGAAGACCTACTTGTACTTCTGTGGCCAGTTCTGCCTGTCAGTCTTTAGACACAAGAACAAGCAGCCTGAAAAGCTTCTGGAAAAATGGACGCCTGAAAAGCGGCTAGAGAAAAAGCCGGAGAAGCCGCCGGAGAAGCCAGCTGAGCGGCAACAGGACCGCTGTAGTGTGTGCCGAGTCATCAATAGGGTATGGCTGCCAGATTCCTTTTCTCAATAGTCCCGGAGTTCAGGATTAAAACAGTCTTACCTTTTTGAAAAATCTGTGCCTCTCCTCAGCTGGCTTGATTCCTCCATGTGTCTCTTACGTGCTCTCCCTCCCTGTAACAGATCGAGCACGAGGTCAGCCACCAAGGTCGTGTGCACAAACTTTGCAGTGATGCCTGCTTTGTTACGTGGCGCAGAATTCGGCAGTTGGCCCTGAACTGCTGCGAGGGCTGTGGACTTTATTGCAGCAGCAACTCGACATCCTGCCAAACACTGACCATTGAAAACATTCAGATCAACTTTTGCGGTCTGACCTGCGTCAGCACATTTGCCCAGGTATGATTGATGTCAAGTATTTTATGCTCATCAGTCAGCCACCAAATCAACCACCTTATAATTTCTCTCAGACAAGTCGACAATTCAGATGAGAAAAGAGGAACACAGGTTGATTCCAAACAATGGGGCATTGCCTTCACCAGTGCAAAAAAAACCAAACCAAAAAACCCTGATATTAACCCCTCAGTGGAGAACCAAGCCATTCGTCTTTGCATCGGGTGAACTTTCGCCTTGCAAGTCTGTACACACTTCAATGGAAAGCTTCATTCATGAACACGAATCCAGTCGTTTGAGTACCGCATTTTCCGGACTATAGAGCGTATCGGAATATTGGCCGCACCCACGACACCTAAGAAGGAAAATAGATCTTTTTCATACATGAGCCGCACCGGTCCATGAGCCGCGGAAGATGCATGAGGGTCACTTCTAGTGATCCTCGAGTTCAGCATCGAGACTGACTCATGAAAGAATCTGGGCAAAGTTCTGAACTGGAATCATCACCTCCTCACATTCCAAGTATTCTAAAAGCGCTATTTGAGCACTTTAATGATGTGACGAGGCTCAATACTTTGGCCGGCATGGCGCTCTACACTGTAAAAACTAGGGATGCTCCGAGATTCAGGGAGAGCACTCGGCAGAAGCAGCTGTCTTCAACCTCTTTTGTGAAAGTTCCCACTCTGGACATTTGCAATGGTTTCAGATTCAGGTGGTGGACCGCGAATGCTGCGTCTGACGCACACAAAACAGCAGCGGATTCGG
Source organism: Synchiropus splendidus (assembly GCF_027744825.2). Taxonomy (NCBI): domain Eukaryota; kingdom Metazoa; phylum Chordata; class Actinopteri; order Syngnathiformes; family Callionymidae; genus Synchiropus; species Synchiropus splendidus. The sequence goes on from NC_071349.1 coordinate 20,929,504, forward strand.
TCGCGGTTGATTCCGTCTTAAGACGACACCTGAGAAAGGCTGGTCGTCTGGTGCGGTGAAATTAATGATTATTTCTCGGGCAATATGCTTCCCATTCCGAAGATCAGGCTCAGACCGGCGAGTGTTGGCAAGTGACAGCAGTTTCACTTTCACGAGTACCAGAAAACTGTCTGTGCTCCGTCAAGTACTGGTGTTTTAAGTAGCGCATTGATTTTGTGGCATTGACACCTTTTAACGTGCATGTGCTGCAGGATGCAAACTTTACATGACGGACTGAAAAAAGCCTCAGCAGTAGACATGCCGTTGCCAAGCGAGCGGCAGGGAGGGAGGAGAGGAGGCATCGCAAACCGCGGGCGGTGCTACATCTGAGTGCCGGCTGCCACGTGATCACATTTGGTGATCGGCAATGACGGGCAGTGATCTGCATTCACCGACCACGCCGTGATCAGCCCTTCATAATCGGTGGCCGATCGATTGGAGCATCCCTCGTAAAAATCCATATATTATCCACATCGTTGTATAAGCAGCAGGGTTCAGACCGCGAGAAAAAAGTTGCGGCTTATAGTCCAGGAAATACGGTAGTTGAAAATGTTAAGACAAGTCAAGTGATGTGACACAATTTAGTCCTTTATTTTTAAAGGAAAAAGCAGTGGGTTTTTCCACTCCTTTTTGTAGTCAAGTGAGAGCAAAAGGTGAAAAAACAGGTTGCTAAAAATCCAAGTGCAATCTGGGACGGATTGTATTGTTTGTTGCAGAGCTCCAAGAAGCTAATCGATTGTGCCAAGTGCCGTAAAATGGTGGTGGTGTCTACTGCCCTCTTGGAACGGGACGCAAAAGGAAAAGTTCAGCTTTTCTGTTCACAAGCTTGTGCAGAACGAGGTCGGCCGGCTGGCCACCTACTGAATGGTGAGCCCCCTGACATTTTTAGTTCATGTCACGTATGGTCAGAACTGTGAACTTGATGAATTTAATTCACTCACTGCCAATTCTTCTTTTAGGCACCTCGTTTCCGTGTAGCCAGTGCAAAGTCACGGCGGTCCCACAATACCACCTGGCCATGGTAGATGGCACCATTCGTAACTTCTGCTCGCACGACTGTGTATCTACTTTCAGGGTAAGAGCTGAAGCTCTTATAAGCAAGCAAGTCTTGGATAACTGTGTTTGTCAATCAAAAATGCATTCTTGGCAGAAATATGGGGCAGACCTGATCAACGGAACCTCCCCTATAAAAGACTCTGGCAACAAAGAATCTCCCAAACTTGGGCCCGCGTCTGGAGCAAACTCTGTCCCATCTTTTGCTCAAGACCTCCAGTCCTCAGTTTCCTATCCCGGACACCAACATGTCAATTCTTCAGTGCCTCCGTTGGCATCGCCGTATCCTGCCATGTCGTCCCCTTCTGTGCCTGGACTGGGCCAAGCCAATTCCCCGCCAAACCAGACAGAACCAAGTGACCCCTCCAAAGTCACCTGCCATCATTGTAGCAAGCGTATTTACACTAAACCCCTGCTGCTTAGTTACAAGGTCAGTGACTGACATGCAGAGCTTGTGTCGCTGTAAATCACAAATGAAATGATTTTCTTGTCTGCAGAGTCGAATCTCAGTCTTCTGCTCATCTACGTGCTGCGAACTTTACAAGCGCCAGAAGAACATTGTGGTCACATGTGATAGCTGTAAACTGGAGAAGGTGCTCCATGACATGATCAACTGCAACCAACAAGATGTCTTCTTCTGCAGTGAGAGTGCGTGCAGACTCATTTGCTTCCTTTAACTCAGACTGGCACGACCTGAAATGAGTTGTGTGACTCACAATACCAGCTAACCCAAGTTACCTTCTGCTGCACATGCACGTCCTCGGTTATCATTCTCTCTGCCATGTTGTGGAACACATTTTGTGCTCTTGACGCGCTTCGTTTTGTAGGGCTAGTGCTGTCGTTGCTCATCATTTGTGTTTGATCTGTTTGAAAAGCACGTAAACTTGGATGTGGCTGAAAGCTAAAGAGTCATGGCACGGCTCTGTGACGATTCTGCTGTCTACGTGTATTATTATCTTTACGATGAAATGTATTCTCTCCAGTATTGTCATTGTGATTGGTTCTATTTATCCGCCGTGCACCATAGAAGCCGATCCGCTGGGTAGATGATGAAGAAAGTAGTCATTTGGATCAGACCTGTATTAGTGTTTCAACTTGTTGATGTGTGTCTTGACGGAAATGTATCTATCCTTTCAGACTGTAAAGTGCGCTACAGGAACAACGATCTGTGGCGTACCTGCAGCTACTGCTCGAGTGTCAGCCAGAAGATGCTGCACAGCCACTATGGAGGCAAGGTGGAGGAGTTCTGTAGACCCAACTGCATGTCCCAGTTCACTGTGCTCTATTATGGGGTAAGGCCTCTAGACTCTGTGCTGCCTTTGAACCAACTGTGGTTTTCTGTCTCTGTGATGGTGCCTGCTGCCTTTTGGCCAGCAGTAGGTTAACCTGATTTATTCTTCCACCCCCCCCTCCTCAGATGGGTCGGTGTGACAGCTGCAGGAAACAGGGCTACCAGTCTGAGAAGCTTCAGTGTTTGGGTTCAGTCCGTAACTTCTGCAACATCACCTGCCTGCTGCATTACTGCAACATGTACTTTGAGAAAAACCACCGCGGGACCAGTCATGGCACTGGAACAGCACCGCACAACACTCACGGTAAAGAGCGTTACCATTTAAGGTGCAATTGTCTGAAATGTGAATTCTCAACCTTCTTCTCCAAGTAGCTCCGACTCAACCCAACGACTCTTCGAAGATGAACCCTGTCATCGCAGATGTCGTGTCACTGGCTAACGGCTCTGCCACTCAACCCAACGCTACAACAGATGCTGCTTTAACTGGTTGGTGTGCACTTGTGGCCAACTTTCTTTAGATTCGAATGATCAATGACAGCATCATGAGGAGCCGGGTGAATACACTTGACTTAGGAAAGCAGCAAATGGCCGGGGTGTGGATTATTTTCCATTTCAGATTGTTCTTCCAACGCAGGCCGTTTACCTACATGAGCTTTCTGAGTCATGAGCAAGTCTTCTTGGCAGGTAAAGCTCATGTTCTCCTCTTGCAGGCTCCATCCCATCCTCCACTTCTGAAGGAAAGAGCCTGGACCATGTATGTGTGGCTTTTGTTTTCTCCTCACAAGCATGTTGTTCTGTGCCAGTTGACAGCTGCAACTTTCTAAAAATGTATGCAACTGCCTTTCTATCTGTAGGCCAGTACTCAGACTGACGCCATGCGCTCGTCTGTGCCGCGGCGGAGACAGATGAAAAACAAATCAGTCCTCTGCCGACCTTTTACCTTGGACCAAGAAAGTATGTGCCAATTCCCCACAACGTCCACAGATTCTCCAGGTAAATGGTTCAACTGACTGTTCAATGTGAATGCATTACGTTTAAAACGTTTTATAGTGCTGCACTATCTCTTCATTTTCGCTCGCAACAAGAAAACTCATTGTGGTTTGATTCCGAGCAATTCCCTTCAATGGATCATCGTGCTCGGATCTGATGGATCCTTTTCTGTGAAATGATATTGTTTGCAAACTCCCTCACTTTGTCTCCACCTCTAGCATACATCAGAGCCGTGGCGTGACCAACACTGCACAGTAAAGCTTCACTGTTGGCGTCATAGCTCTTGCTCCTCCCTGTCTGCTCTCGCTTCTTCATTTTCCTCCAGTGTTGCTCCATTCTGCTTTACGATCGGCCCCAAATGCTTATCACTCTCTTGTCTACAACCTTCTTGCCTCCGTCTCCTTCACACACATCTTGCTTTGACTGACTCTTCTTTTTCTTCTCTTTGAGCTTATACCGTCTTTTCTCTTCAGCTGCTCCAGCACCTTCCCTCGAATCACAAATGCTATGGCATCTGGTGCTTGACCACATCAGAGAACTGCCTGAGTGCTTTATTCTCGAACGATATTCATGACATCATAGCTCTGGTCAAATGTCAAAGTGCTTGACACGAGTCTAATCCCGTTGTGTCATTATATACATATATATATATATATATATATATATATATAGATACATGTTCATATGGTAAGACTGATCTTAATCAACTTATTCTATTACTGGTTCGTTTGTCGCTCACAACAAGCTGTTTGAATAATTGCACCAGCTTTGCAAGATAGGCCGTTACAACCGGAGCCACCATCTGCCGAGATGTCCATTTCTCCCCCGTCCTCGTGCAAACCTCAAGCGCTGACTGGCGTGCCCTCACGCTTAACTGGGCGCCATTTTCTGGGCAAGAGGGAGACGGACTCCAACTGCAAGGTCTGCTCACACCAGAAGAGAAAGAAGGTGGAGGAGGAAGAGATGGCCGAAGAAAGAAAGAAGCCCAAGACGGAGAGTGGCGGTCACTCTGAGCCTCTTGAGAGCCCGACGTTGTTTTACTGCAAAACCTGCTCTGGAGAGCCCAGCCTCTGCCCCGTGCCTTGTTTTGAACTGTACCACACCAGGCTCATCTATAAATCAGCCCCTGAACTGGAGGTGTAAGGTGAGTCGACGCAGCTTCCTGATTCCAAACCCAGGAAGAAGCTTTTTCCCACCTTTTTCTATTACCAGTAGGATCTTGACATATTGAGGGAAATGAAAGAAAGGAGGACCTTGATGGTGTTTTGCCATGCCAGTCAACATTTAGTAGGTTAATTAACAGTTTCCCGAACAAAGTGAGTCATTTGTGAACAGTGCAGTGCCTTGCAGTTGTCCAAGGTCCCATAAAAAGGGCAACGCTATGTCCTGCCCCTATATAGAAGCGTGGTCTTTTTCCACATGCTGTCGTGCAACTCTGGTCCTATGCTTTTGCATTCATATCTGGTAATCGAGTAACGGGGACATAGAGACACTAGGTTTTACTTCCTAAAGTAATACTAGCCGTCTTACCGGTGGACTTGCATCCTCCAGTAGCTCGAGCCATGGACTCAGCCAGTACAGGAATCGGCGGTTGCATGAGCAATCCTCACTTCCTGTCAAGTGTGTGTGCTCTTGGCTCTTATCCTCGAGCGTCACTCCAAAACTACCACCAGATGACGCCCAATTCTCCGTCAGCAATGAACTGCAAGAAACTAAACTCAGCACTGTGTCACAGTCACCTGAAACAATATTTAGTTACTGTGTTTATTGTAGATTCATTCTTCTAAAATCCACAAACATACGCTGTCGTTTCAATGCCATGTTCACAACATCTGATGTATGGAAACTGACCAAAGAGGACCATGTTTGTCACCCAAGTGTTTCTCTCCACAGAGAGGACTTTCAGCTCCTGTCCTGGACTGAGATGCAACCCTTCTCCACTTCTCTGTGTCTTTGCTGTTCAGCTCAAGCCGTTGAAACAGGAGTTTCTCACCCGAATGTGTGTCACTTTAAATGACGAGTGTCATTCGAGCTATACTCTTATCTCCATTTCTGAGGTTTATTTAATGCTGCAATGCCTCCAGAGGGTAGCTCAAGTTTCCTTCCATTTCATGACAACATCATGCCATAAGTTGTTTATTGTGTTCTTCCTGGTTTTATTTATTTGAAGTTAGTGCATTTTCACACCTACCAAAATATGATCAATAAATCCAATAAATGCCCAGAATATTTGTGAGTCGTTTTGTTTTCATCATTATTGAAATGCAATGTTGTAAATGTACTGGTGATGCTTCCGTGGGGGGGGCGCTACACGATTATATGTCCTGTTCAGGTCAATATATCAGCACAACCTCCTAAGTCCGCCCTCGTAAGCAGCAAACACTGAGTCTGGCCCATGGATCTTTTCAGTCCATTTACCTTCCTTGCTGTCAGTCTGTGTCCTCCGCTGGAGTGCAACAACACCAAAGAGAATGCAATGCTTTTGTAGCGAATTAAGCAGTGTGTTTTGTAAAAGCCGTATTGAGGTAACCACAGCCTCAGTTTTTTTCCGCCGCTTTGGTTCCCAGACTGATCATGTGACGCCAAATTTAATGTGCCCCGAGCAGCTGTGTCGGATGCGGATGATTCTCCAGCCGCGGAAGGGAAAGTGAAGATGGTGATGGTGCCAATTCCAGTGCCGGTCTTTATTCCTGTGCCTGTGCAGATGTACTCCGAGTGCACACCTGTTCCCATGGCCATGCCTGTGCCAGTATGTATCACGCTGTGACTGACCCTAATGTTTCAGGCGAATAATCGATATGAATCTTGTTTGAAGGTCCCGGTGCCTGTTATGGTCCAACCCCCAATGAAAGTTGTTCAAGATGCTTGGGTTCAGATGGATTCAGTTGCAGGTAATCTCGTTTCGTCTCGTCAGGTGGTATCTTTTATATACGTATTCTTTCTTTCACCGACTAACTGGTTGCTCTTGAACTTGTCTTTCTGTGCAATTACTCATACATTTATTGATTCTGTTTGTTGTGAACAATGGTTTTGTGTGGACAAGCCTTGTTTCTTTGCACTAAAATGGAATCGCTGCAGTTCTTGTGAATATTTGAACCCGTTACTAGTGTGTGAAAGTCGTCCTCTGTTTCCTAGAAGGCAGAAGCCTACCAGAAGAGGTCACTCTTCTCAAACCAACAAGTGAAGCAGTTGGGGGTGAAACGACTTCAGAGGGTGCAACAGACTCAATCGTGGCCCAAGTCGAACCCTCTACCTCCAGTCACCTGCTACTGCCTTCTTCTCCGGTGATGGATCTAGAGTCTGACTTCCCAACTGGTGAGAGAGAACTGCACTGTTGCCTTTGTTAATGCCCAGCTCACTTGATGCGGTTCACGTGTTCTTCCAGCCCTTTTGACTCAGAGGTCCAGACTGAGAGGGATGAAGAGAACCAGAGGTGGTGGGGACGGTTCTTACCCTAGGAAACGGGTACTTCTCCAGACTTGTACAAGTACACGAGCCAGAGCAGAAGGTGATTTGTGTTCTTCTAGGGTCGTAAGAAAAAAGGCCTGGATCGCAGTGCCGTGGTGTCCTCAGAGAGCCCCGTACTGAACCAGCAGTACGGGCTCCATGCCTGGGTCCACTGGGTCAGGCAGCGGCTCCAAATGGACTGTGAGTTCTCTGCAATGGGACATGCTTTCTTGCCAGTGTGTTCAGGTGACTCGTCTGTGTGTCTGTGCAGCGGAGTCATTGATGGTGAACGAAGATCTCCTGCAGTGTGACTCCACGCAGCTCAGCGTTGCACTGGCCCACTTTGTGAAAGAGGTGCGCCGGCCAAACGGACAGAGCTACACTCCAGACAGCCTTTTATACCTTTGTCTGGGGATCCAGCAGGTAGAGCCCCGTCTGCCTGTGTGACTTGCTTCCATGGTTAGTGTTGACTTCCCCCCTGACTACCTTGTGCGCAGTACCTGTTCACAAACGGTCGCATGGAGAACCTCTTCACGGACGAGCTCTACAGCCCGTTTGCCAGCCAGCTCAGCGGCATGCTCCGAACGTGGAGCCCAACCCCGGTGACCAGAGGTACATCATTTCGATGGATCCAATTGTTTGGAAAGCTGGGTTAGACAAGGAAACTCTGTTGGCTGGAACCGCTGCATCCATAGAAGCCAGAGCAAATATATGGCGGTGTGGTTACTTCGTGCTGTAGCTTTAGCCCACTGCAAAATTACACTCCTTTGGTCAGTTCTCCTTGTGTGGGTCTATGGGAACCCAAGCAGAGTTGTGTGGTGATGAAAAGAAACATGGAACCACAGATTTCAAGCAGAGTCACAGATGTTTGGAAGTTCAAACCAGAGGAGGCATCAGAAAGGCTTGGAAACTGTCTCATGACCAGAAAGTCAACTTCCGTCACCCTTGGAAGAGTTAAGATGCCACATGAGTCGAGGGTTCGTGCGACCTTGACGAAGCACAAAACAAAATTGACGACTTCTTTCATCCATCATGTTCTCCTCTCATGAAATACAGTTGTTGATTGTTGCTTTGCATCTCCTCCCCACCAGGTGGCCTTGTTTCCTCTCGGGTGCACGAGTCCCACCTGTGGGAGTGCAAGCAGCTGGGCTCCTACTCACCCGCTGTGCTGCTCAACACGGTTCTCTTCTTCTGCACGAAGGGCTTTCGCCTCCACACCCTGGAGCAGCACCAGAGACTTTGCTTCTCAAACCTCGCCAGCCTCTCTAAACCCAGCGCGCACGGTGGCCAAGTCCAGTACCTGGAGTATCAACCGGGGGCTGCCGCACCCAGCTTGGCTGAAGCAGGTGAGTCTTCCGGGACGGTGGTAGTGCTGGTAAAACGCTGATCGTGCCGTTGTGCAGACTTGAAACGGGAGCTGCTGGAGAACGTGAGCGACCCTCGCCACTGTCCCGTCAGACTGTACGAATTCTACCTCTCGAGATGGTGAGTCACTGGCTGCTCTGGACTTGCTGCCTGGCATTTACACTTTTCCTGTTTTCACCAGCCCTGAGTCAGCAAAGAGGAGACCTGGGTTGTTGTACCTTCAGCCAGAGAAGAACGTCACACACAGGTCAGTTCGACCGGTGCAGCTGAATGACACTCCTCTCCTGAGGCCACGTTTACATGGCAATGGTCGCCTGAAGCTGCAGCGTCCTCACATCATCCTCTTCATTGGTCACTGCCCATCAAGTTTCCACTCGGACATGGAAATTGAAATGTCCAGTGACTTCACCCTTTGATGCTGGATGTTTACTCCTGTTGCTGCGCAGGTGTGAGCTCAGACAACAATGCAATGAAGTGTAAAAAAGAAGCAGGGCTCAATATTGCTGTGTCAACGTTTGCCTGAGATCTCCAGCTCCAGCGGGGGTGGGGGGGGGCAGTCAAAGTTCAAAATATGAGCGCCTGTTTGGAATAGAATCCTGATATTTCATTTCCACCTCCACAGTCCCCACTGGTACTCTTGTCAGCCACTAGAGAGCGCCACCCTACAGAACATGCTGTCCCGCGTCCTGGCTGTGGAAGAGGTCATCCAGGAGCGCCCTCCCTCCACTCTCAAGACTTTTGCTGGTGACCGTTGACGTCCTCCTCCGTGGGTTGCTGCCACATTGGCGACTCCCGCTGGACCCAGAACGGTGACCACTCATCATCACCCGTGACTGAAACGTGAACGTAGTGCCGGTGTTCGTGTGGCCACTTGGACTCGAGGCCCACATCAGGACTGAATGGCGGTGCACCTGTCCAGGCCGGGTCCCGCAGGAATACTTGAACATGTAAGCACAGTGGTGTCCTACGTTCCCCGAGCCTCTGCTGGTGCTTGGTGGCGGTGGAGGAATGAGTTTGCTTCAGTTGAAACGGACAACGCTCACTTCTGTCAGTTCTCATGACGAGGTTCAGCCTTCTGTGCGCCTGAGTCCGTCACGTTTTCATCAGCTGGGTGAAGCGCTCGTGTTTGGTATTAGGCTCTGTACATGCACTGACAGCGTTGCCCACTAGGGGGCCCTCTGAGTCTCATGAGCAGCCTTATGACTTTCCAATTACATTCGGTTCTGTGGTCGTTGAACTTGTTGGTGTTTCGGGTGATTGAAATACACTACTGAAGACAGGTGGGGTTCATGAGAGGTTACCGGCAAGTCCCGTTTTGATCAGCATCAAGAAGAGCGCCATGCTTTGTGCACCAGTCCGATCTTCTGAATTTGGTTTTAGATTCGTCAGCTGTTCTATTTAACAGTGAGGCAGCTTCGGCCTCCGTTTTTCAGTTGTGCCGCTGATTGTCCTGGCGCGGTGACGTAGCGCATTCTGTTGATGTCCGTATAACAGGTTGGTTCTGACCGTGGGTGACCGTCAGCCATGATGGCACTGGGGAGAAGGTTGTCGACAGGGTCCAAGCCAAACAGACCTTCCCGGGAGGTGGACCTCTGTGTGGCTGCTGTGCCACGCCCCCCTGCTTCGACGAGTGACCTTGGGCAGCGACCCGGTGGGGGCACATCAGTTGTGTTGTGTCCTGCTGCCCTCACAGCGCTCCACATGCTGCGCCCCCGAGGCGGCAGCTGTGGCTCTCCTTGTGCGAGGAGGCCACTTCAGCATCCTCCTCTCCACAGGTAAGGCTCTGAAGTCGCTGCCGCAGTTCAGCCAGATGTGACGCGGTATCGTGAGGCGAGCGTGTTGATGTGCTGCTCTGCTCTTTCTGAACTGTTTTCTTCCACGCCTCGACCGCCAGCGAGCACCTGTTTGAGGCGGACCAACATCTCATTTCCACCATCTCACTGTCGCTCCTTTACTACTGTGGTAGGAAACAGAAATGTGTTGCAGATGATGTTTAGCTGTCATTGTATATTAAAGGAATATTTGCTATCAAAGTTGCTCAGAGTCTGACTTTGTGTTGCAGTCGTCGGTTTGCCGCTCGATTAGTGGCGGCGCCACGAACCCAAACAGCTGTGACTGGTGCTCAACCTCCTCCTAACACCACAGACGATGAAAGCTGGCAGGCAAGTCCAACCTGCAGCTCTCTTCTTTTATTCCACCAGTTTCTGCAACAAATGTGGATGCTGTTTTTAGTCGATGTGGCAAGGAACATGACAACAAAATACAAAAAAATGAATCAATCCTCATCAAGATCATTTGTGGATGTTGCTGTATCACTCAGCTTCATGGTGCTACGTTTGCTCCACTGCACCATCAGGCGGCCTCTAACGTCATCATCTCTTTGATGTACGAGGACTTGCGTGGACCACGGTAATGTACCAAATGTCCACAAGACAAAAGGGATCTGTTCAATCCTGAAAGGTCGCCTCAGCAAGCCTCGGCCTGCGCTTCACACGTCCTCCCTGCATTGTTGCGTACAGGTGCCGCCGCCGTGGCTCGTCCTCCAGGTCAGATCTGTTTGTGTCTATCTTCATCTCATGAGCTTCTGTGGACAGGAGGCCTCAGATGATGTGCTCGTGTTGTGTACAGGTCTCCGAAAGGAAGGGCAACAGCTGGGAACACAGGAGAGGAATCCAAGCTCATGAGACCGAAGTTGGAAGGTGTTTGTCCAGCTTCTGCGTCTTCTGGGCCCCTCTTGTCTTGGCCAGAGCAGTGGTGACTTGTCATGATTCACTGAAGTGCACCTCCTGACACTCGAGCAGCCTGACGGGTCTCACCACCCAGGCAGGGCGTCGCTTCTTATTCGTCCGGCTCTTCCTCTGGAACCCACCGCTCCTGGGCTCGGTGGTGAGCAACAAGGGCACTCGTTCCATCATTGTCACCAGCAAAGACTCCCTGGCTTGTTGCTATGGAGACATGTCGGTTCATTCATCCATTCAGAGATACTGTTTTACACCATGAGATGGAAGGACAGTGACGATGCACATCAAGCGAGCGACGAAAACTCTCTCACGACGAAATGTTCAACGTCACTTATGTTGTAGTGGCCCACCGAGGCTGATGGGCCTGGCAGTGCCCCAGACGTGTCCCACTGTCGGGGTGCCTCCTCACTGCTGGGCACCAGCTATGGCACAGGCTCAATTGGGCTCCACTCCTCTTCTCCTTCAGCAGCAGGCTGTGACCTTGTTCTTTCACCAGACTCTGTGTTGACCTCTATTGTCCACTCCGCGGTGCAAGTGGTGTTGCCTCTGATCACTTTCAGATGTAGTAGTAGACGTACGAGTCCTGCTCTTGGGAAGTGCAGCATGTGGCCAGGCTCCTCCTGATTCGGGAGAGGAAGCGTGCAACCTTGGACGGCCTGACTGGAAGTTTGAAACTGAGCTTGTTGGTCTTCATCCTGGCTGAGGCCAAGGCCTCCACATCGCCCATGCTGACTCTGGTCACCTCCACCACGCTGAGACTTTTATCCATCTGCACCATCTTTCAATCTTCAGCTCAGCCTTTGATCGTGCTTCATGGACTTTGATGCCAACCTCGGCAGGTTTCCTGCTGCCTTTGTTCTGCTTTTTGAACTTCACCATGGTCCTCGCAGTCACTCAGGATCTGCCACAGATCCCGTGTCAAGCCGGGAATGCGGCTCCAGTTTGGAAAAGCCTTCATTTCAACAGGTCTTGCCCATCAGTCTCGTGTCACACGTGTCACCCACAAACGTCACTGTTGTGTCATTTCACGGCACAGAGAGTTTTGGAAAAGATCAGTGGTATGTTTATTAGAGTGAAGCAGACACAAGAGAGCACACACCACATTCTTCTGGGCAGAAGTCGTGTCTCCTTGTGCACAAGTTAAAAGCATGCTAGCCCTCGTGAAGCCGTGAGTAGAACGATGTTAGCTGGAATGAAGGCGGGTGCAAGCATGCTCTCCTGCACCAGGCTCCTGGTGACCTCCGCGACCTCTGTTAGTGTTAGTCATTCAATATTCACAATCACAAAAAGTCTTCTTCCACTCTCTGGAGGTCAGGACGTGGGGCAGCAGCCAAGCCATTCCCAGGAGGCCTGAGAGTCCTCCAGATCACAGATGTTCTGCTCCCATCTCCAGAGATATGCGCCCCACCACTGAGACCCCCCGTTTCTGCCCCAGAAGAAGAAACACAAAGGTAAAACAGTCCATCACACGACACACATCAGAATATTCTAGACGGACACTGAGGTTAGTCAAAAGTTAACACTGACACAACAGTTTAGAAAGCAGAGTTGGAGATTTGATCAAAATATATTCCATTACATGTTCAGAGAGTTTAAAGGTCGATGCTTCCGAAAAGAGTTGAGCTCTGGAGTCGTGAGCAAAGAAGGAACTTCAGCTTTCATTCTTCTCCTGATCAGAGCTCGGCCAACAGGAGAGAGGTGAAGAGGCCCAGACGGAACCTCCTCCTGATCCTCTGAGCCCTGAGGTGTTGCCATCTCTGACCTGAGCTTCGCTGGGGACCGTAGTTTAACAAGATCTGGGTCATGAAAGTTAGACTATTGGACACAACAGCACAATCACGCAGTGACATATATATATATATATATGTGTGTCGAGAGGTGAAGTGCTTCTCTCTGCATGCGCCGTCGATGTTCGCCCCATGAAGTAAATAGTGGTTAAGGCAGTACTACTGACTTGGCGTCAGCCCTCCAAGTCGCTGTGACAAACTGCATGGCAACAGTGTGACATTGAATCGAGAGAAAAAAAGGTCTCAATCGAAGCCCTTCTGTCTGGAGGACATGGTTTGGAATGACGTGGTCCATGCTCTTCATTTCTTAGCGACGCATGCTAGGTACGTTGGGGAAGGAAAGCCCTCACTGCAGAAGTCCCACTCAGCTTCCAGTGAGGGCTTTTATTGCTCATTTTCAGGGCTCTTCCGCGCCGAGAGTCTGGGACCACAGAGCTCCTCCTGGACGCGGAATGTAAGGGCTGGATTGGAAACCTGTTTTGGACCTCGTCTGGGAAGGTGAGAAGCAGTGCTGTCGTCCACAGAATGGCTTGAGAAGGTTGCATTCCCTGAGGAGGGGAAGGAACATGCCGGCACCACCACTGAGGAACAGGTTTCATCTGCGTTATCCTCGCTGGCTAACGGGCTAATGTCTGCGGCTTCCGCTCAGAAGACTCTTCACCAAGGAATGTGACTTGTCAGCTGTTTCTGGTGACTGCTGCTCGTCATGTATTGTCCGGTGGTGTTGAGAGAAAACAAAAACCATGACACCTGGGTCCAGGTGACCAGCATCAGGTTGAGGAAATGACCTGTCCAGCCCTTCCATTTCTGTAGGAGCAAGCAACGTTGTTCCGCATGAGTGAGTGGCAGATGAACCCCTGCAGGTCACCTCCTGGCTGCCGGCTTCCACCACACTCGCGCTTCTCTGTCTTATTCTCGCCCTAGGATCACATTTAGGATCTCGGAAACCAAGATGTGCTCTTTGTTTTGCCGACTCCGCTTCCCTTTTGCTCAAAGATACTGAGTCTGAATAGAGCCTGGAAGAGATCAACGGCCAACTGAAGTGGAAAATGGTGACTGCGGTTCAGATCACTGAACGTGTGCGGCTGAAGGTCGGCAGGAAGGCGAAAGACGAGCGGCTCCCAGAAACAGATCTGAGGTGTTTGGAAGTGAAGGAGAGTTTGAATCTCTGGCTCGGTTGATCAGCTTTGGTCCCTGGGGTTAACCTGCAGTCTGCCCACCTCCACAGCCCCTCATGACCCCTTTGGTCATGCCTCGTCCTGACAAGCTGATGGGCTGCAGTCTTGAGGAGACGGCCGTCACACCTCGATGATGTTGACAGATGGCATCCTGCTGCTGCTGGTGGTGTTGTCGGGGAACTGTGGGGACAGACACGAGAGAAAGAAACTTCTGAAACTGCCGAGTCAAGGTAGCGCTGAAGATTGGCCCGCTTCCTCGTGACATCTCGTCGTCTCCTGGAGGAATGCGATGGGCTTCAGTCACATGATCACAGTCACACATGGGGTGGAACGTCATGCTAAAACCAGCCATGTGGGGAATCGGCCTCAAGCGGACGAAACGCTGGACCCAGGAGGAGCTGTCACCTGCGTTATACCTTAGTGCGCAACAGCCCCCCTGTCGGGTGTTCGGGGGTGCTGCACTCGGAGGAGTTTTTGGCTTTGTCTTTGTTGTTGTTTGGCTCGTTGTCTTTGATGATGTCGTACTGGCGGCAGAAGAGCGCGATGACACCTGCAGGAGGACGACGTGCTACATCACACAGTCCAGCGACACATGGAAAGAGGGGGCGCTCATCCTCACCTGCCCACATGATGAGGACCACCACGATGATGATGAGTTCTCCTGCCCGCAGCTGCGCCGTCTGACCCACCTCCTCCATCGTCACTTCGTCTGCAAGATGGGAAGAAGTGGTGACGTGGCTCCACGTTTGGCCGACTGACAGTGGCGCGTCAAGTGCTGCACCACTGGTTCACACTGGTTACCACACTCACACTTGCTGTCTGCCCGTGACCTGACCTTGGACCCGCGTCAAGAAACCTTTGGAATCCAGTGTTGTTGGAAACAAAACAAGGAAGAAGAATCACTTTCACTCATGGAAATGTGGAGCGGGGAATCCTTCTCCAGATCCAGAAGGCTTTTCTCAGGACCGCTTTAGCTTTTTAGAATCAAAACTCCTCTCTCGACCAGCTCAAGGTCAGTGGTGGGGTCAGCTCTGCGGAGTGATGCAGGGGGTGAACCCCCCCACACACACACACACACAGGCATAGTGACTGACGGTGATGGTCCCAGAGGAACCCGCAGACATGAACCTGCGCGAGTGTGATGGAGAGATGAAGCCGGCGGCCCAGCTAACTGAAGCAGTGGGGATCGATTCATAGCAGCAAATCCACTTACCACCGACCACGGCATCCAACCCAGTGAGACTCGTGATCGCTGGCTGTTTTGATTGACTTTCTCGAATGGTGTGACAAAGCTGACAGTAAATGATTGGGAATGGCAGCGCTTTGGCAGATGGAGCCAGCAGTCATCATAGTCCGCCTCTCTTTTCCCTGTGGCTCCGCAGGTCAAACATTCCTGTTCAGTCCCACGAGTGAAGCCATTAGCTCGTTGTGTTGGACTGGAGGAGGGTGCAGGTGAAGACCATAGTGGACCAAGTGTGTCGGCGCCCTGGAACATCTGGCCTTCCATCATCAGCGTGAAGAGCCGCCCAGCGAGGCTCTTCCCTCCAGTCATCACGGCTTCTTTCAACTCACCTATGGCTGCGTTCGTGACGTCCACCAAGCAGCCCGTCCAGGCACCTTCTTCCTGGATCTGTTTGAGGGCGTGTCAGTCATCATCATCATCTTGTTCTGTTTTGCCACGAAGCGACAAACTTCTGCTCTCTGGAGCCGTGTGTGCTTGAACCCAATGGTCAGAAGAATTGCGGCTCGTCTTCGGAGGAACAGCTGTCTGCAACAGCTGGGCATGACTCTGCACACCAGAGACCAGGAGAGAGCCGGCCCATTTCCTCCCTCTTGGTTTGAGGTGGAGTCCAGCCCCAGCCCCACCCTTCGTGGTCCTTCCTGCGGGGGTGGTTTGCGCTGCCTGTTTTGAAATGTCATTTCACGCTTTGCGTGTCCAGTGATCTGGAAAGCAGCGGGTGCAGAGAGGGTTCCTGCGCGGCAGTGCCCCGGCAGCACAGCAGGACTGCAGCCTTACCTTTACTCTTGGACACCTGAGACTCCGCCTCTTTGGCCGTTCGGAAGCGCAGCGCTTCGCTCAGAGGACTGGTTCCTGACAGGCTGATGGACTGAACGTGCACGATGTAGTCCGTCTCCTCGTCCAGATCCCAGAGTGCGCAGGAGCGTGTGGTGGTGTTGACTTCCTGGATGAACCGCAGCATGCGCACATCTTTCTTCTGATGGGAGAAGAACAGACAGTCAGAACCTCCGCACCCACGGTAGCTGTGCTCCATGACCCCCGTTCCAATCTCGGCCTCGCCATGGTCTTCAGTCCACCACAGCATCTCAATCAAGGCGCCAGTTTTTCGTCACCATAACCAGCTGCACCCCCGCGATGCCTGACTTGTCTTTCCACTGCTTCTAATACACGAGGTCACTGGAGGTTTCACCCTGAGCCGCGGGGAGGTCGTTCTCGCTCTCACACGTCGGCGTGTTCCACCAAAGCAGAGGTGCTCTGGCTGACGCGGCGACAGTTGGTACCGTTGCTGAGGCTACTGAGCACAGAGGTCTCAACAGTTGAACTGTACGTTGATCAGAGCCCACAGTGAAGACGGCTGTTTGAATCGGTGGATTTGCGCTCACCCCGAACCGCTCGGCCGGGAACCAAGAGAATCCAGACTAGTGCCTTGCCTGTTGTGTGATGGCGAAGCCGATGACGGGGTCTCCATCTGGGATGTCCCATGTCACCACTGCAGAGTTGGCCTTCACCGCCTTGACGCTCACATTGACAGGCGGCAACAGAGCGTCTGCTGAGAGAAAGAGATCATTCAGCGTTAGTGTTAGGCTCCCAGTAAAGAAGACAGCCTCACTTCCACCGTGTTCCCTGGACGCCATTATTGCTGACGATCGGCGGCGGCGCCCTCTGACACGCACGTGCGGATCGATCACAGCAGAATCGATCGAAACGCTTCAGACCTGTGACCATGTGATGGGAAAGAAACCAAGCGTCCGGCCTGAAACGCAGAGCCACAGGAAGCCACACGCTGACGACCTGGTCCCGACTACACCACACGTCAGTCAAGTGTGTCACAACACAAAAGCTCTGAACTACAGCTCACTCTACTGGTCCGTACCGCGTAGGTCCCACTGTAACTCGTCCCGTCGGCCTGTGACTTCTCCTACCAAGTCAGAGGAGGTGACTTGTGCCCAGCGACTCGCCGCTGGGTCAGACAGACACACCACGCCACCAACACTGATCAGTCATGGACTGTGCCACTGACTTGTTAGCGCTGTTGAGTCTGGGGCGGCAGCAGGTCACATGAGCCACCAAGCCACGAACCCCGGCGAGGACAATGAGCGGCGCAAGCTCAGATGGGATCCCATCAGGCAGCCTGCTGCACAGCTGTGCTCCCTCAACCAGAACCCGACGGCGCAGCCGCACCAGTGCCGGACGCCACTGGAGCACTTGCTCATCTGTGCGTCCGCACACAGGCCCATGATGAAGGACTTGAGGTACGCAGCATCTCCGTGCCAGCCAAAGCCACTTCCAGAGAACAGCAGCACCAAAAGAGCGAGCTCTGCTCTGAGAACCTGGCCGATGAACGTGTCTCGTCTGTGAACTTCACTTTCTGGGTGATGGGACTTGGACCGTGTGTTTGCAGCAGTCCAGCCAACCTCTGCAGCTGCTCTTCTTCTGTGTTTCTGGCTGCACTCACGCCACCGGCGCTGATGCGTCTTCATCGCCGGCTCTGTTTCTGGCCAACTCTCCTCGGCTGTTTTTCCCTCCCGGTCCGATGGCTGCAGCAGGGCCTGCCATGTTGGCAGCTGCCTGGCACGGAAGCCTGCGACTTTCTCGAGCAAGTGGGCGAGAAGGGAGACGGCCCGACTAAGGCAGCTGCTCTTCTGCAACCGATTGGCTTCAGGCGGGTCAGAGCTGCCTCGCTGCTGTGGAACCTCGGAGGAGCCAGAGAAGACTGTGATGCACCTCTGGACCTGCTTTTCCTGTGTGAGCAAAGACGACACAAGAGTGGTTCCACACAGTGTCACATCCCTGAATTCCCAAACTCAAGAGCCACGTCAGCCAGACCTCACCAAATGAGTATGACATTAAATCACCAAAGCCAACGACGAATAATGGCTCTTCAGGGAGGTGGTGGAGTCTGACACTTGCTGAAAATGTGTGAGGATGCTGCTCGTGTCACCGAGTCCCTCCAACTGGCGCCGCGCTGAAGCGCCTGCGGTTGCATCATTAGCCGATGGATTGATTGATTTGCTTGTGAACACAGTGGAACAGCCAGCGAGGATTTATGATGAACGTGCAACCGCTCGATTTACATTTCAAACGGCAACACTACCTTTTTGCTCCACTGCCTGTTTGTGAGTCATTTTAAACATGCGCCGTAAACATGTCTGCGGAGTTCACGTTGCCGTGCCGTAAGTGGTGGAAGACGGACGGACGGACGGACGGACGGACGGACGTTGTGGACCTGGAGTGGAGCGGGTGGTGGGTTTCTTAGGAATGGACTCACCAAGACCTGCTCAGTTGTGAGTCTCACATGAAGCCTCACGGCAAAAACACACTGAGCACCACGACGCTGTAAGGGGTGTGAAGCCTCGCTTCACACGTCGCTGGAGGCGCCACGAGCCTCCTGGTGTTGCCACACTTCACATCCAGAGAAACTGTGTTGAGAGTGGAGGGGAGTGCAGCAGTGCTGTGTGTCTGTTGGGACGTTGAGATGGCGTGTTGAGTTAGTGTTGTGTTTGTGACTGGTTTTCTGTCCTCTTTGGTGTGTGTGTGTGTGTGTGTGTGTGAGTGTGTGAGTGTGTGTGAGTGTGTGTGAGAGAGAGTGACACGTGTGTGAGTGTGTGTGTGTGTGTGTGAGTGAGTGACACGTGTGTGTGAGTGAGTGAGTGACGTGTGTGTGAGTGAGTGAGTGACACGTGTGTGTGTGTGAGTGAGTGAGTGAGTGCCGTGTGTGTGTGAGTGAGTGAGTGTGTGGGTGTGTGTGTGTGAGTGACGTGTGTGTGAGTGTGTGAGCGCGTGTGTGTGTGAGTGTGTGAGTGACGTGTGTGAGTGTGTGTGAGTGAGTGAAGTGTGTGTGTGTGTGTGTGTGTGTGAGTGTGTTTGTGTGTGGGTGTGCGTGCGAGCGTGTGTGAGAGAGACACGAGTCTGGTGCGTGGAGGAGTGTGTCACTATCCGCAAGTGCACGCTGCATCTGTCTGTCTGTTGGTCGCAATTGTGTGTGTGCTCTTGTACCTCTCTCTTAGTGAGAACCTGCGTGTGACAGAGAGATGACATGACGTCATAGTGAGGGTTAAACCTACAGCATAGCTGGGTTATTATCGTTAGCTTTTAGTTTGGTTCAGAGTCAAGGTGAACTTTAGCCATTTGCTTCCTGACTAAGATAGGACGAAGGTGCGCGCGTGTGTGAGACAGACAGTCAGAGAGACGCGCACGCGCAACTGCAATTAGGCCCCGTCCCCCGGACACGGAGGTTTGGCGCTGGTGCCAACAGTCAGAAGCGCGGGGATCATGACCAACCGTCACCCGCACATGTGGCTGCAGATCGCCCCAAAAAACCGTCTGCGACCATCGACACGTCGGGGGGACAAATCCCTCCATTTTGGACGTCACACGCACAAACTTACCCGATGCGACTTGCGACACGCGGAGACATGCGAGCACGATCCAGAGAAACCTCTCCATGACTGAGCCACTCGGCCGCTCCCATCGACTCCGACCGGAGGAAGCGCCTTCCCCGGCGGACTGCCGCCGCGCCGCCGCCGCCGCTGCCCGCCGCGCGCCTCACTTCATCCTGCGCTGCCGAGAGGGAAACCGTCGCTGCGTCCGCCGCAGTCCTCCGCCCGGCGCAGCTCGCAGGCGTGAGTTAATGACGAGCGAGGCGTCGGTGGCGCGGCTCCAACACTGCCATCCCGGGGCGCTGCTGGGGCCGCTGGGTGAGGAGACCCCGGCTGCTGCGGACGGACTGAGACGGAAGAGCAGCGCGGAGAGAGAGAGAGAGGGAGAGAGCGAGAGAGAGAGAGGCGCGCGCCTCCAGAACCAGCCGTCAGACCTTCGCTACCAAGAAGTTGCGGTCGAGCCGCATCCGACACCAACTTGTCCGATCAGAGATGTTGGCTGCCGCCGCCGTGAATTACTGCTGCCCACTCAGCCCTTCAATAGGCCCAGGCGCAGAGGAAAGTCCTTCAGCTCGCCCCCCTCCACTTGGTAGAAAGTGAAATACTGTACCTGCAGTTGTGAGTGGACTGGAGTACCTGTGGGCCCCTCACAAGTCTGGCCCCTGGGTGCCGTGCCTCAGACCCCACAGCCACTGAGAACTGCTCCCTCTCTTCTCTGGA
The DNA here is from genome assembly GCF_027744825.2 of Synchiropus splendidus. Taxonomy (NCBI): domain Eukaryota; kingdom Metazoa; phylum Chordata; class Actinopteri; order Syngnathiformes; family Callionymidae; genus Synchiropus; species Synchiropus splendidus. Next base: position 20,949,734 of record NC_071349.1, read on the forward strand.
TGTCAGTGACAGGCCTGAGAACGTGGGGACGCTGTGGTTCTGAGCTGTGACCTGCTGGAGGCAGTGTGTCCAGGACAACCTCCTGGAAGAGATGAAGCTGGGCAGGTCTGAGTGATGGCTGCGTCACTGATGGTGTGAAGGAGAGCGTGAAGGTGGATGCTGAAATGGCTTCCTTGACCTGACCGCCAGCGAGCGAGCGAGCGAGCGAGTCAGGGCCGCCTGCTGCTGATTTATGGGCTGCTCTCTCGCCCTCGCAGCTGCGCGGCCGAGGATGCTCGCTCAACTGGACTGCAGTCGCAGCTGGGCCGAGCCGGCAGGGCGTGGGATCGCTTCCCGTGCTGTGTGTTTCCAGTCTGACGACACAGAGAAACGCACCGGTCTTGGCTCATGCCACTCCTGGGCTCCAGATGTCTCTCGCCCTGCATCACCTGCTGCGCTCCGTGGGCCCCGCTGGTGCCGCCTGCCGTGGCTGGCCTCGCGGCCGCCTGCTCTCCACCCATTCAGATGAGCGCCACCTTGCTGTGTCTGGTGGGGAGAATACAGAGAGTCACATCCTTCTCCAGGTCTGCTGGGGTCTTCTTCCTGGGTGAGGCCCGGACGCAGGTCAGCGCAGTCCTCAATCATGAGGGAGTTTGGTGACGAAAGACAAAGCTCTTCACTGGCCCGTGGGTTTCTCCTCTCAGCTGTGGAGTGAAGCCAAAGAACCAGAGCTTCTCGGTCTGGACTCCCTTACACAGTCGACCCGGAGAGACTCGGAGTGGGGCATCTTGTCCGACTCCAGTTGGTTCTCTGGTGGCCTCCACTGTGAGGGGGGGACGCCTTCACCCCATGTGGAGCTGGAAGAGAGCTGGCGAATCACGGCTTTATTTGTGCCATTCTAACGCTCAGCGAACGTGCGCTTTGTCATGGTCATGGTTTGATTCTGGACTGTGTTGATTTTCATGACTGGGCTCAGCCCAGAAGGTTGAGAATGCCTCGGTTGGTGTCACCACCAGGCCGCAGCTCGCTCTGGCCGCTGGCCTCTGTGCTGCTGTGAACAAATGCTCCGCCTGGTGTCACCTGGTGCACATTCAGGAGGTCTCGAAGTGCTGTGGAGGAGGACGGCCGCTGGCGTGTCCTTCACACCATGACATCAGGAAAGTAACGGCACACGCCACACTCTCTGATTTGTGGCTCCTGGCTCACATGAGGCATCACTTCACTGCTGCATCGATCCGTCGGCTGGGGAGAACAAGCCCGCTCCATTAGTGACAAATGAATCATGGCTGCCCTGGACGTGGCCTGCTCGCGTGGAAGTGGCCTGCGGCTCACTCTGGCTGGAGCTGGACTGTCTTTTCTGCATCACCGTCCAGCCGCACTGAAGCCATGGACTGACAGGAGTCTGGAGACGGGAGCGAGGACCAAGGATGTGGAGGCTGGCGTGCTCTTCAGGTGTCCGTCCACGTGTTGGCAGCGCACGTCTCATGCTTTATGATCCCATCCACGTGCGCTCAATGAGTCCGGGGCCCCCTCCTTTACAACAGTGCCCTTCATCATTCAGGACCGAGCGCGGCACTATATCTCCGGGTGACACGCTGCTTCTGCACCCTGCCTTGCCTGAGCTCCACTTTGGACGCAGAACCGATGGGTGACACTGTTCCGCTCTTAGAAGAGGGTGGCTTTCTTCTTGGATCGACAGCTGCCACACTTGGGCTGTTTGGTTTCTCACTTCCGAGCCTCTCATGTCATGTGTTGTCGCGCCGACGTCAGCAGAGAAGAGCGGCGGTGGCTCTGCTACCTGGTGATGCGGTGCGCATGTCGGGTTTGAGGGTTTTCACTGGTCAGCAGCCTGAGGTCTGTTCCACTGTGTGTATGGCTTTATTCCAGAACGATGGAATGATGTTTGACTCATCAACTGCGTGTCCTCACTGGAGGATCAGTGACCACCTTCCTTTGTTGGTGGATGAAATTGGGGCTCCGCTCCACTTCAAAGGTCTGGTCGAGAAAGTTCCCCCTGCATCTGCTGGGACCAAGCCGCAGCCTGAGGAGCGTTGGGCCTCTGATACTTCAGCTGTCACCTGATGTTGTCCTGCCTTCCTCCTTGGCTGCCAGTCAGCGCCCCCTGCCTGTGCTCCCGCCCCGCGGCCCACCCTGGCGGAGGCAGAAGCGGCTGACCGAAAGTGAACGTGACCAGGCGGCTGGAGCAGCTCAACACAGTTGGAAGGGAAGGACTCCCTGTTGGTGCCTTCTGTGGCTCCAGCGCTGCTCCGTCTGAGCGCCAAGGTGGACGGCTCTTGTTGGAAATACGCCTCCCGTGTGCCTCCGTGCGTTCGTTCACCCGTGAGAATGACTCTACCAAGAATCCAACAAGCTATGTCCAAGAAATGTCTTCCCTGACAGAGGAGTCTAATACATGGGCAGAATTCTGGCTCAGCAACTACGCCTGACTCCGGTAGAGCCACAAAAACCTATCTGAGGTCTTGACCCTCGAGACACAAACGTTCCTCTACGTGGGCTCCGTCCTCGTCCCATTGGTCCTCCGCTGTTGACGCCGGTCCTGGTCGTAACCATGGCAACGACCACAAGGCATGCGCCCCCGTGCCGGACCCAGGCGGCTCTCATCAGGACCAGCCTCCTCCGTCTGACCGTGGAGCCTCTAAAGAGCTCCAGTGCTCGCTTTTCCAGCCTTTGTGAGGTGGAGTTCAGGCTGAATTTGTTGTTGTTGTTCTGGATCAAGACATGTGTGACCAAGTCCCATCCAGAGCTCCTGGGTCCCGGCACCGAGAGGCTGCTCCTTGCGTGTGGAACCATCTGGCCTGTGTGGCTGGTGCCTGGTGTCCCCCCCAGTGTCCCGCTCCCTCCGTCGCCCGCCAGATGCTCACATCCTGAAACTGGATCCACCCAGTGGTGACTCCCTCACATGCCCGGGTCTGCGGTCCACCCGGCTCTGCTGCTCCCACTGAAAGGTTCTGCTCGTATCAAAGCTGGCTCCATTTCTTGATTGACTTCTGCACGAATCAGCTGATGGGGCCGCGGTGACCGTGGCGCCTCACTCTGCCCCGCTCCGGTGCGTCACGTGGCCTGTCCACCTACGCCGGGCTCATGGACCTGTCCCTGCTGACACGGGGCTCCCATTAAAATGCGGAGTGACCCGGCCGACACCGAGCTCTCAGAGCCGCCGCGGTCAGGTGGCTGACCCTTCACGGGCCAAGGCCTTGTGTCTCTGCAGCGATCAACGGGACCCGTCATAGCTGCCAAACTGGAGGGACGGCAGGTGACCTTGGATGTGAGAGTGTCCGACTCCACACCAGGAGGCCACTGGCTGCACATACCTTGTTCATGAAGATGATGTTTCGAGTCTTGTGCACAGACATGTATGTGATTTCCCCAAACCTTTTCTCAGCCAATATGCCACATGAAGTATCATGTCGAGCTCCTCCAGAATCGAAGCAAGGACGAATCCCCACTGCGACTGGAGCCGTCGTTGAGAGGAGGTGCTCCTGCAGGTCGGGAGGCGAGTCCCAGTCTGGCCTCTGCTCTCCACCGTCAGTCGCTCCTTCTGGCCGCAGCTCCTGCATCACCGCACCTTCACCAGAGTCACTGTCCTCTGGAACCTGACTGCAGAAGCCTGTGTGCGTCCTGAAGCAGGCTCCAGGTCAGAGGGGAACGTGAGGGCAGAAGTACGCAAACAATCTCAGGTGGGGTTTTTTTGTTGTTTTTTTCCCATTTCCTGGTGTGTGAGATCCACGTCGCGGCTCAGCAGGGAGTCCCACCCAGCCGGGAGAGAACCACGCAGAGACGGAACCATCAACACTGACGCTCAGGTCTTTGAACGCATCGTTCCGCTGAGACCAGTGGAGGAGAAAGGATGAGGTGACACCTGACTTGGTGGAGCGGGAGGACAGACACGTGCAGAGGTGAGAGGTGGATGGGACAGCAGCCTGAGTGAGCAGTGACTCCTCTCCGTTGGCCCGGCAGAGAATCACGGCTGCTTGTTTTGAATGTGGCGGGGTCTCCTCCCACTCGGGCCCTTCCCGATTCTCTCTCCCTGCAGTGTGCATTTTTGGGAGGTGGACTTTGACTTGGACCCTCCAGAGTGTGACCCATCAGACCATGGGGACTCTGATGACTGGACCTTCAACTGGGCCAGCTGCCCGCCTCTCTCTTGACCCAGTTCTCTCACACAATGAGAGTCTCCTCCTCCCCAGTGCTGAGCCAGTCCCAACAAGAACTCTCATTTGGTTCCAGAGGGGAGACGTGTGCGGGCCATGGTTGTGGAGGAGCAGCGCCCCCTGCTGCTCGGCTTGAGTACAGCTGCGGTGGAGAGACGGCTGGACCAGAGCGGATCCACGGTGAGGACGTTTCACACCGAGTGTTTCATATAGATACAGTGTGTGTATATGTACACACACACAGAGAGAAAGGTAAATTCTGATATACTGGAAAAAGAGTCTCGGAGAGTCAACCGCTGATTTCCTCCAAAGTCCATCTGGAAGGATGGAATTCTTTTCAGAGTAAGAAGTGACCTTTTGGGGCACAGATGGGGGAAAACAAACTACTGTTTCTCAACTGAGCTCATGGGCTCCATTATTCGGCTGGAATCCGCTCCATGCCTCGAGGAGACTGCAGCATGGAGATCAGTGAGCGTTTGGTCTGCTACATGACCTTTGTGAGAGGTGGCCGAAAACACTTCCCTGCACTGGGATGCTTCCTCCTGAGCAGCTCCACACGCTGCACATGTCCGGCTGCTGTGGCTCCGGCACGCTGCCCCTCTCTCCCGGCCCATGGATCTGCTAAGACAGATGATCCTGCACAGGTGAGCGCCACGCCACGCCACGCCACGCCACGCCACGCCACGCCACGCCACGCCACGCCACGCCACGCCACGCCACGCCACACAATGGTCACATGGATCCACTCTTTACCTTTTAGTGTCCGCTGCTGGCGAACCAGCGCGGGTCAACCTGAGGTCAGGTCTTCAGAGTGAGCACATTTCGACGGCAAATAGAAAAAGATGTTGTTCATGTGTTCTCCTCAGACAGGTAGGCCAGTCAGAAGGACTCAAATATGCAGGACTCAGCAATGACTAGCCAGCTATTCTGGTCACTCTGGTGGACAAAGACGCCATTCGACATGCTACTTCGTCTTTCTGAGCCGCTTCACTCCGTCCTTGTCCAGTGGAGATCGCTGCGGGGTACGAGGCGTGAGGAACGCAGACCAGATCCTTGGCTCATTGCACAGTGAGTGACGGCGAGTGTCTTCATGAGGACACAGACGGCTGATGCCCTCTCACATTATTGTCTTCGCCTATTCCAGAGTCGGTCTCACGGTCCCAGTCACTCGTGCTCTGCACAGCTGAGAACCAGGCTTACGAGTTACGAGTCATGAGAGCAAAACAGTCCACATTATTCTGTGGTTTGCTCATCTGGAAATGGCAAAGTCCTCACTCAGTTGTTCTGATCTGGCTGTAACGCGAGAGCTGACTCTCCAAACAGCTGTCAACCTTCCGGGACACTGGAGTCTTTCATCGTGATGAGACGGCGAGGAAGCCTGGGCCAGGTGGCGCCTCTTGAGTGAAGGACCTGACTCTCTGTCTCTCATCAGCACTGCGGGACCAAGGCGGGACATGTGCTCTCATGCCACCGGGGGGCAGCACTCAGCCTCCGCACCTCCATGTGGCCTCTTCCTGGATGGTTTGGACCAGGCCTCTGCCCACAGCCACCCAGGTGCCGCCCCGTCCTGCCTCTGATCCTGCTGGCGCTGCTGCAGTGCCTCGGCTCTCAGGACCGCGCCACGCTGAGGTCCCTGAAGGGGGCCCGCGTCCTGGAGCCTCCTGGGTCAAGAGGCCGCGCGGACCCTGGTCTCGCTCTCTGGCGAATGTCGACAAGCCCTGCCCACTTTCAGGGGCCCACGGAGAGAGTCTCCGCCTCACTCATCTGAGGTGAAAGTGCCGACACACACCGACTCACCACACCAGCCCTGTCCAGGACAAACGGAAGTGACGGAACGGAGCGGCTCGTCTGGAGCCAAGAGCTGTTCACCGAGCCAAACGCGGTCGACTAAACCAGATGAAGTGTTGACAAACCTCCAGCATCTTCTTCTGGAACCCCAGTCTGTGTCTGTTTACTGGCAGAATGAAGCAAAAACCTCCAAATTCATGATGAAAGAGGGGGAAATGTCGGCTGCTCGCCATCCTCGTGCAGCAGACTTGACAGGCTGGGGACAAATCTCCTGCGAGGCAGAAAACCTCCCTCCAGTGAATGAGGGGATCCGTCACAAGTGAGCACCTGGGCTCCAGAAAAGCCTCCATCTTGCCCATGGTCGCTGACCAGTCTGGCACGACTCACGGCAGAGTCGATGCACTTGCCGTTCACAGCTAACGGGAGGATATTTCAGCCAGGAAGCCGGATGGAGAAGGAGGCGTGGTGGAAGTGGTTGAGGGACGTGTCTCGACAAATCCAACAGGCAGGTGCCTGGAGGCAGCGCGGCCCGTGGTGTTGTCGTCCGGCCAGCGGGGTATAGACTTCTCCGGGCATCGAGTCGGGAGCAGAAGAAGCCACACAAGTCGCGGGATACAAGCTTTATTCCACATCAGCGTGAGGTCATCTCAGCGCTTGACATCGCTCAGGATCCAGTTGTTCAAAGTACAAACGCATGAAGACATTTCGCTCCACTGGAACATGACCACGCGAGTGTGCTTCTGAGAGCTGGGCTTCCGCGGCGCAGCAGAAGGCTTCTGTGGTGACTTGCTTAACTGGTGTGGGAGGTGGAGGGACGGGGGCAAAGGGCACAAACTTACATGAGCCTCCTCTTTCACTGCTGCCCAATAAAGTTGTGAAAGGCCCGAAAGTGAATGGCAGGGACGGAGAGGAAATCTCATCAGCTTGGAGATGCTAATTTTATGGAGCACCAATTAAGGAGAGGCTTTTTTTTTATGAGGCAAAACAAAACAAGAGAGATGGAGGGTCTTTGTGGCGGCTTCTTTCAGCGCACCGCTGGGCCTCAGCAGCATTGAGTCCAGGCTCCAGTGGGATGGCGCCTCCTTGCTGCCGGGCCTCGCCCACACTGGGCAAATGAGGTGGGCTGTGTGTGTGTGTGTGTGTGTGTGTGTGTGTGTGTGTGTGTGTGTGTGTGTGTGTGTGTGTGTGTGTGTGTGTGTGTTGGTTTTTGTGGTTTATGAGGACTTTTGGCCTGACTTTTCACCTACAGCACGGGGACCCAGGTGATCTACAGGGACTTACCCAAAGTCCCTGTAAATCGAGCAATGTATTCATGCTCAGGAGGCTCTAAAATACCCCCTCTCTCTTTTTTAGCCAAAGACCCTATAGGTCACTTCACCTGTTTTTTTGTGTATAATTGTGTATGTCACTGCGCCCCTGGTTACTCTTGTGGTACTGCACCTTCATACACATTTCTGATACACACGGTTGAAAATGGCGGGCCTTTTTTTGATTGGTTCATGAAAAAGTGGGCGGGCTGAGGATTTAGGGGGACGTATACACGCGCCCCTTTAACTGCCTGGAAGCACGTGACAGCTGGAGGAGACCGTCTCTCAATCAGGTAAGACCGTATTTATTGACGTTCATTAAGGCTGTCTGACCTGGCGAACACTGTGATAGCCTCTCAGTGCATTTATGACTTTTACCACAGTTCATTGAAGAAACCACGCGGTGCGGCGCATTTTTAGATTAGATTAGATGAGTTTAGATGCGGGTGCAAATACGCATGTGCGATGCTCTCGTTTCGACGTTATTAAATGGCGACTCATGTCGCTGCATTAGGGCTTTCAATTAACGACTGAATACCGTCAGAGTGGAGCGTCTCACTGAACAGAACGGACTTCACGGCGGTTGACGATGAATAATACGAAGTACATGACACGCGGTTAGTTTTGTTGGATCTCCTGACGGGAATCCACGTCAGAACCGAGAATCCCATCGGCAGTGAATGCGGGGAATGGCGCACGCGCGCTGATGCGCATCGTTTATGTTTCAAAGTTAAACTCGATTGAAAATCTTTGAACGATGTTTAGAAATTTCGCCGGAAGTTCTTTTACTTTCTCGACGTATTTCTTGTATGTACGATCATCTCAACTGTAACTCAACTTGATTACTGTGAGAAGTAATCAAGTTGAGTGTGAACTGTGAGAAGTGATAACTGATAAATAAATAATAAATAATCATAAATAATGACCGTTGATTTGGTCTGACTTCCTGGGAGGGTTTCAGAGCAGCTAATGAACGTAGCTTTTCAAAATAACGGGAAAAGAACAAGTCATGGAGCAAATGACTGCTCATACTATTTTAGGTTATTAATACGGGGCTGTTGTTCAGCTTGTTTTCAATCAAGTGTAGCTGATACACTCATAATGCATGTCCAAAAGAACAGATGAAGTCTTGTCCTCTCTTTCAGGCATATTCCACGTAAGAAAAAAAGAAGAATCAGGAAAATCAAATGAGTCCTGTCGACAACCCACCGAGACAGGTAAACTGGAGTGTGTGATATTCAATGACACTGATTTCTGAAGAAGGAAAGCAGCCCCCCGTCACACTGACAACTCATACTTGATGTACAGACCAATAGATCATGAAAACTATACTGACCTTTCATTCCCACACCATTGTTAAACACATTCACCACAATCACTTCATGCACGTCACCTGTGACGACACCTGAGACATCTGTCTTAACAATTTACAACTGCTTTTTTGTGACCAGCCTCTCGGTGTAGGTACTGATTTGACTAGTTGGGAGCATTGCAAGTTGCTCTGACTACTACACGCTTCAGATTGTCTACAAACACAACACATGGATCTGTGGTGGCAGATCCATGTGTGAACATGATGTCTCATGCTCCCTGAACCAGTTTCTCACAGTTTGAGCCTGATGTCTATTGTTATGAAATTATAATTCAAGGGTGGGCTGTTTTACAGTTTGTTTGCTTGCTTCTTACAATGATGAAACCCCGAATTCTTGTTTTCTCTCTTGACTTCCCCAGCAGTGTGACGTGCACCAGGTGGTCTGTGCCACTGTATCCAGTCTGGAGAAGTGTGCTGCCTGTGTGGGGCCTGTTGCAGCCTTCAAGTGGCAGGGATACAAATGCAAAAGTGAGTTGTTGGCACCTAGTGTGTGGTAATGAATGCATGTTTGTCTGCTTAAGTAGAGAAGTTTAGTTTTGTCTACATAAAAACCTTTGGATCCACAAAACCAAAACTGATTTCAAACTACATTTTCAGCTTGTTTAAACGCCTGGCATAAAATATGCCTCAGACGAACAAAGACAGACTTCGTCCATGTGTCAGAGGTGGGTGTCCCACTGCACACTACATACGTGTTTAGCTTTTACTAGCTTCATATTTTCTCTTTTTAGGTACAGTTTGATGATGGTTCTGTAGATGAGCAGTTGCCAGGCAATGGACCACCACAAAACATATCTGAGGATGACACCGGTCAGTCTGATGCAGACTTTGTGCCAGACTCTGCGGAAGAATCTGAAGATGACATTCCAGTCATTTCACCATCAAAGAAATTTAAAAAAGCATTTGCAGAACTAGTTAATGACCTCATCAGAACAGATGAGAGCACCTCAGATAGGCCCGGGTCCTCTAAAGATCTGTTGCCTCCTGAAGACCCTGACAGTCCACCACCGAGACCAAACCTGAGTGAAGAAGTGAGTGGAGCAGAGCAAGTGGAAGAAACGACTGCAGCGACGCTAAGTTCTAAAAACTCCTGCTTCATTTGTGGAAAGTCAGTGAGAAAGATGGCCCGTCATCTGCAAACCCACTCAAGCAACTTAGAAGTTTCACATGCTTTTTCATTTCCCCCACACTCAAAAGAACGTAAAAAAGTATTGGACATGTTGAGGAACAGGGGCAACTTCCAACACAACACAGAGGTTCTACAAACTGGGAAGGGAGAGCTGAAAATCAAAAGAAAGCCAGATGGTGACCCAGTGAGAGAAAAATTTATCCACTGCATCTATTGCCAAGGCATGTTTGTTCGGAAACATCTGTGGAGACATGTAAAGCGATGTGCCCGTAAGCCAGAGGATGAAGAACAACGGCCTGGGAGAAGACGAGTACTCGGTACTGCTGCCTCGCTGGAGTCTGCATCCCAGCAACAGGTCTCCACTGGAGTATGGAAGCTGTTAACTGCCATGAACCAGGATGAGGTCGCCTCAGTTGTGCGTAACGACTTGACCATCGTTCAGTTCGCACAATCCCTGGTCAACAAACATGGACAAGACGCAACAAAAAATGAATACATGAGGCAAAAACTCAGAGAAGTTGGCCGTCTGCTGCTGTGCCTACAGAAGGACTTCTCGGTGGCAAACATGGAGGACGCCGTAAAACCACCAAACTTCCCAAAGGTTCTCAACGCAGTGAAAAAAGTCTCTGGGTATCAGGAGCAAAACAACACATACAGCACACCGAGTCTTGCGTTAAAATTAGGACACACACTACACAAAATTGCAGATATCGTTCATTGCAGGGCTCTTGTGGCAGAAGACGAAGCGCTAATGAAGTCCACTGATATGTTCAAGAAGCTGTACACCTCAAAGTGGTCTGAGGTCATCTCACATGGGGCCTTGACTACTTTAAGTGATGCCAAGTACAATAAGCCCTCCACTTTGCCCTTCACAGAAGATGTCAAGTTGCTTCATGGCTACTTGGAAAGGAATGTGTCAACTGGTGTCAGTAAACTGAAAGAGGTGGCCTCCTGCCAGCACTACAGTGCACTTGCACAGATCTTGCTGGCCCAAATCATCGTCTTCAACCGAAGACGTGCAGGGGAGGTCTCAAAGATGCTGGTGGAGAGTTTTGAGAGTCGGGATGATCATGAACTGCATGAGGATGTGGCACTGGGTTTGTCCAAGCTTGAACAGAGGCTCTGTAGCTACTTCTCCAGAGTGGAGATCAAAGGGAAACGGGGTCGAAAGGTGGCAGTCCTCCTGACACCAAAAATGGTCGATGGCCTTTCTCTGCTTGTGAGCAAACGAGTAGAGTGCCACGTTTGTGCCTCAAATGCATTTCTGTTTGCCCGACCGAAAGCCATGAGCCACTACCGTGGGCAAGATGCACTCCGTGTTTGTGCTAATCTATGTGGCGCGAAGCACCCAGAGCACCTGAGATCGACTCAGCTCAGGAAGCATGTGGCGACACTCTCTCAAGTGCTCAACTTGAAGCACAACGAACTGGATCAAGTTGCCGATTTCCTGGGTCATGACATCCGTGTGCACCGTGACTTCTACAGGCTGCCCGTGCCGACAACTCAGCTGGCCAAGATTTCCAAGTTGCTGCTCACTCTAGAGAAGGGAACGCTGTCCAAGATTCAAGAGTCTGGATGACATTGAAATCCAAGGTTTGTATGTGATCTCAAATGTGTGTGTTCCTTCCTGTTACAGTGAACAAAAGACAAAATAATAATGACCTCATTATGTTCATGATGAAAGTGATCATAGTTTGAACATTTGTCTTGGTCTTGCTGTTTCAGATGAACTAGACACCAGTGACACCGAGGAGATGGACGGTGGCAGTGACTCTGGTGATGAGGCACAAGTGTCCGGTTCAGGAAGCAGCACCAGCAAATGCATGGATGCTGCGCCAGAGTGTTCAGCCACAGAACAAGTTGGCGACACAGAGGACTTCAGTAAGTCTCGGCTTGTCACTGTGAGTGTTTGCAATCACATGGCTCAAGCTAAAACGTTTCAATTTCGTGTTCAGATGAAGCACTGGCTCCAGTGACATCCAGTGTACAAGGGCCAACCCCTGTGTGTGGAGGTGAGGCCAGGCTGACATCATGTTGAGGCAATATGCTCCACGCTGCAGAGCACTTGCCCTGTCTTCGTCATCCTTCCACTCCTTCAACACGTCCATGAGTTTCAGGCACTCTTCCCTCCGCTCAGCACTTCAGGTCCTCCAGTCCTCTTGCCTGATCTCTGATCAGGAAACTTTTTCTTTTTCCTCCTTCTTATTCATTCACCACCAAGCAGGAGGATGACTCCTCTGATCATCCTTATCGAGCTCTTAGGGCCTCAACCTCCATCCATGAATGTTCACCATGTCATCTTGCACTCATCCTTTAGTCCCTTCACCTTTAACTCCAGTCAGGTGAACTGAAATACTTCCACCCAATAATAACTGTTGCAATGTCACTAAAAATGAAGTCATTTATTCATATGTTCTCTGTCTTCTAGAACCCGACTCTGCTGCGGAACCAGACTCCGCTCAAACAAGGTCCAGACGGGTGAAGAAGAAGCCCTGGTCAAAGACTGAGGTGGCAGCAGTCATGCGTCACTTCAGGAAACACATTGAAGCCGGGAAACTGGCCGGTAAAGATGAATGCAGCCAGTGCAAACTGGCAGAGGCCCCACTGTTGGACCACCGGTCGGTTCAAAACATCCGGGACTTCGTGAGAAACAGAGGGGTGACTGCAAAGAGGCAGGCCAAGAAAAAATAACACCTTCATTGGATATGTTCATGCACTTACCTGCTTTGGGTTTTGTTCTTAGGACCAGTTCAAGGTCATAAGTGGCTGCAGGTTTTCGTTCCAACCCATCAAGCACACACAGGTGAACCGATCAGGCTGATGACAGTCCTCTGACACCTGACAGGTGAAGCCATGTGTGCCAGGTGAGTTGGAACAAAAACCTGCAGCCCTTCAGGACCAGTTTGGACTCCCCTCTCATAAGCTGTGTTGTAAGCACTCATACACTCATACATCAATGTTCTGCTCACAATCACATGACAGGACTGGAATGTGATGGTGAGGACATGGATCTGTGTTCGCTGTTCAGTTCCAGCCCCGGTGCTGCATTAAAACAAATGTCCCTCTAAGTCCTTAACTTGTGTGTATTTTATGTAAATTAGAGGCGGGGTTTAGTTGAACTTTAAAGTCCTCATATTGCTGTTTAGGGTCCCCCTAATGTACGTCCTCTAAAGCCACAACCCCATCAGGTGGCTGTGTATCAGCCTGTGAAGAGTGTATCCGAACACCAGTGGGAGCAGAATTTTTGTTAGATTTTTAGAAGCTGTTCTGTCATTGGCTGAGAGCTGTAGCACCTCAGGAAAGGGTAGTCCCCTTAAACCACCACTGGGCCTGTTTGGAGAAAATGTCCTTCTGAATCACAAAAACGCGTATGTGTGTGTGTGTGTGTGTGTGTGTGTGTGTGTTTGCCGCACGGCTGCGCGGCCCGTCCATCACTGTCACGCCACAGAAAGACAAGCCAAGAGGAGGGGGCTTTACGACCAGGGGCCCCACGTGGCGAGTACCCCACCCTCGACCCATACATCTCCATCCCTGCCTTTCGGGCTTTTGTGTCGGCTCACTCCGGCTGCCAAGACATGTGTCTGCGCCTCCAACGGGCTGCTGCTAACTAGACAATGACAGGAGATCGCTGAGGGCCAATATTTAACCAGCCAGCGGCCCGCTCACGGCCCCCTGTGCTGTCGTGGGCTCGGGGTTAATGGGCGCCCTCCTCCTACTCGCTGTCCCCCAGATATCTCCTCTGGCTCAGCCACCAGACTTGTACCGAGCAGGAGCTTTTGTTTCACCTCCTGATCCGCCGAGGAGCTCTCAGGTCCGAGGTGGGACCCGGGACCCGGGATCTCCGCCCCGCGCGCAGCGTTTACGGGCGCTCGTAAACACGTATTGATATTTAAGGCGCCACTCAGCAGGCTGGGGCTGCCGGGCCAAACTTAGGGGCCCGGGTCTCGGCAAGACAGGAAAAGTCAGACAAAGGATGATATCAATGACAAAGGTGCTATAAAGTCAAGAGGCCACGCAGCCGAGGTCAGCGGCAGGAGCTGAGAGGAGACAGGTCTCCTTGGAAGCAGAGGTGCAAGGATGCTAGCTGGCTAACTGGCACCACGCCCCGCACCTGCCGCCAGTGGGAGGAGTCACATGAGGCTGGCTCACCTGGAACATGAGCCAGTGCAGACAGTGAACCAGGGTCTCGACCTAACTATTCAGCAGCATGAAGAAGCCGCCCTGACGCCTCCACGGTCCTCGTCCGCAGACACACTTCCATCCACCATTGATCAGCTCGTCCATCAAGAGCCAATGAGGGCCACCGACACCCGGGTCTTTGTGCCTGCTGACCCCAGGGTCAGCGGTCAGTAGAGGGACACAACATGTACTTTGGTCATACAGTGCTGCTATGAATGGACACATGGCAGCGACGCACAGATGGGACGGCGGCGTGTTGCCGTGGCGAGGAGCGCGAGCCAGGGAGACAAAGAGAGCAGTGGGGCGGAGCCAGTGGCGCATCAGACACCCCAGACTTCCTCATTGTGAGGGGCCAACTGTTGGCGTGGAGAGTGTGTGTGTGTGTGTGTGTGTGTGTGTGTGTGTGTGTGTGTGCTCCCTCTGAGGACCAGCCCAGCGAATCAGCCTGCCAGTCGTGGCGCATGATGGAAGGGAGGACGGAGGTCACGATGTCGTGTCTGCCGACCCGGCCTCACTCTGCCCGACCACCGGGTCCTACCCAGCCCGTCGGTTCCTCTCGGGTCAGCGGGGGCCGGGCTCCACCTCTCGGTGCCCTCACTCTCTGCTCAGCGGGCAGAGAAGACCAGAGCGGCCTTGTTGGTCAGCTGTGCTGCTCCACCAGCCATAATCCCAGATACAACCCTTGCTGTCACTGGCTGCCCCCCATGAGCCGGCCGAAAAGCCAAACACACGAATGAGACGGGACGGTCCCACTGGCTTGTGATCCACTTGGATGGCCTCAGTTCATGGAATGATCGCTCCAACATGGCCGCTCCGTCAGGACCTTCAGCAGGGGAAGCCATCCGCTGTTCTCCAGTGTGCTGATGCTAATGCTAATGCCCTTCCATGTCAGCATGTCAACATTCCACTTCTGGCGTTGCTGGTCCGGCTGGCACTCTGGTTTCCTCCCACAGGACCAACCATACAGGCCGCCGGCCTCCTCGTCGCGTGACGTGTCATGTGAGAGTCAGAGCGCGTGGTGAGCTGAAGGTGTCACAGTGGCTGCCTGCGTTTCCCCTCACAAGAAATGGACTTCTTTCCCTCCATGAGCTTCAGATGAGTCTCATGCCGGTCACAAACAAGCGCCAGACCCACCAGCGGAGTCTCAACGTGGGAGCTCAGGTGCGAGCCCTGTGGTGGCCCAGTGGCTCCGGGGTCTGACTCAGCTGAAGATGGGCCGCTGTCCCAGCTAGCCAGGGGGAGCAGACTTTCACTGGCCGCTCTCTCTAGCGTCCACCGACAGTGAGGGGATTTCGCGGGCTGTTTGGCAGCCACTCACATGCATCTGGCCTCTTTTGTCCTGTGCGTGGCTTGAATTGGAGCTAGTGTGCCATTAACGGCGCTCTTGACACGCTGCCCTCAGACTTCAGGCCGGCTCTCGTGGACGCGGCATGTAAATCAGGCCTGCAGGGCATCGTCACCCTCATCCACACTCTCACTCTTCGCTGCCTCTAATGTGATAATGAGGCCAGGGGAAGGTGCCGTCGGATGGGCTCCAGAACAATGACTTCAAGTTCTGACTTGTTGAACAAAGCAAACAATGAGCCCACAGCAACTGTTGCCTCCTTCACTTTGCTCCGGTGGTGGTGGTGGCATCAGTTGAATGTGAGGAGTTCCACTGCACATCTGTCACAGCTGCAGGTCACAGACGTGCTCCACCCAGGCAGGCGTCGTCTTCATCATCGTCGTCACCGTCATCATCGTCATCGTCGGCGTCGGCATGACACCGTCGCGTGAAACTGCTGACTCATCACCGCAGCAGAAACACACCGGTGTCGGGTTAATGTGTGCGAGGGGCCGACCAGCGGGGGCCGCAGGGGGCCACGCCATTGGCTGCCGCTCCAAGTCGCTCATTATGCAGGGCATTGTTCTTTTGTGGGGCTGCTGGTATAAAGGGGCCCTCCAGAGCCTGTCCCGCTCTGACACTGCCTCCAGATGGATTCTGACGCCGGTTCCACCTGCAGCCGCTCCTCCTCCCCGGACCTGGCGGTGGACGACGCTGCCGCCGGCTTCTTCTCCGACAAGCTGTTCCAGACCCGGCCGGGCGGCGGGAAGGCCAAGACCAGGAGCCAGCTCAACAAAGAGGAGATGCAGGACCTCAGGCTGAAGGTCAACAGCCGGGAGAGGAAGAGGATGCACGACCTGAACCAGGCCATGGACGGCCTGAGAGAGGTCATGCCCTACGCCCACGGCCCGTCCGTCCGCAAGCTGTCCAAGATCTCCACCCTGCTGCTGGCCCGCAACTACATCCTCATGCTGTCCAGCTCCCTGGAGGAGATGAAGAAGCTGGTGGGCGAGGCGTACGGAGCCGGGGCCCCGAGCCGCAGCGTGGCGGCCCACCTGCAGCTCCATCAGCCCCTGCGTTCCGCCCCCGCGGCAGCGCGCTCGCCGCCCTCGGCCGGCTTCCTGGGCTTCGGCGCTCCGGTCCCGGGCCTGCTGCACCACTTCCCCGGCATGCCGTGCCCGTGCCCGCTCTGCCAGCCTCTGGCCAGCCTGTCCATCCACAAATGAGACGCATCCAAAGCTGCAGAAAAGACTGTACGTCATGTAAATAGACCGACTCCCCGTCGTCTCACGCCGCTGCCGCTCCAGATTTTATCAGAACAAATTTATCTTTGGTGATTGTCTTCACTGCGCTACACTGCTCTATTTTCTTAAATTAAAGCTTTTTATCCAAGTCCTTCTCTGTCCTTCACTCGTGACTTTTGGCTTTAGAGAGCCCTGTTTATTTGGATGATGGTGGCAGGAGACGGCTGAAGAGGGAAGCGCCACACGCTGGCACTGAAGAGGCGCAGGGACAGACGTGCTCCATCTTCACCTCACCGGGGTGCAGGAGATGAATGGGCCAGCCTTTTGGACCCGGGAGCGCTGCCTTCAGCCAAAACAGATCAACGTCCGAGCAGACATCTTGGAAAAAGGGGGATAAGTATGAGAAGGTCAGAATACACGTTGGTCGATGTGTTTCTGACAAAAGCCCAAAAATAGCTGCCATTTTGGATTGGTGCGTTCAAGAGGTCAGACGACACAGAAATCCCTGCCGCAGTGTGTCGGGTTCCAGAGGAGACACTGCTGGTGACTGGGCCCATGAAGCCGCGCCTGTCGGGAGGGTTGGTTCTTCACCGCAGAACGGAGAGAGCAAACACTCCTGCAGCAGGCCGACTCATCAGGAGAGGTCAGTCACTCTCAGCCGCCTCCTCCGCAGAGCTGTGAATGGCTCCCGACAAAAGGCATGTGTGGGACACAAAAGCCGCCCAGTCCCAGCTCTCGTGCCTGAGACACAGAGCCCCTCCATTCAATCTGCATTTCATCACGGTAACAAGCGCTCTCAGCCCCTCCGGCTGGACAAAGGCACTTAGCGCTAATATATGGGCCCCGTCCCAGCAGGGGGAGGCAGCTGCCGGGCCCTGTCACATGGGCACAGGTGGGAACGGGAAGCCCCTCGCATTGTGGAGAGTCGCTGGAGCTGGATCATTAGAGAATGTGACTCGTGCAAAGCTGGTGTCTCCAGATGGCCACGACCCGCGGCGGGCCGGGTGCCATCTGAGCTCCTCACTTGGAGGTGAGGATTCTTCTGTGGAACCTTGGGATCAAACCGCTGCGTCAGGAATGTAATGTCAACACGGGAACCCCCGCCCCCCGCCCCCCGCCTTCTTGGTTTGTTTGTTTGTCTGGAACTATTTGAAATGTAACTTGTTTGAGACATTGCTCATGACGCTAACGCCTCATCTTCCACCAAGAACCAACTGAAGTGTCTGTCATGACTGGTCAGCCGCTCAAACACTGGGATCAAGAGCAGACATTCAGTGCACGCTGCATCAGGTTGCTGCAGGAGCTTTCACTGCTCCTCTCCACGTGTGTGGGGGGAAGGTCCCGGCTGCAGGACAGGCACGCACGCACGCACGGTGACTGGCTCCATGTTGGAGGTGCTGATCGACCCATCATCCATTGTGCTGCCATTGTTAGGCGCAGCGCTTTTCTCATTTTCTCGTGGTATTTACGCATGTTGTTTTTGTATACGCGCAACTTTCCACTTCAGACTGACTGTCTGTGTGATTCATGCACACTGACGATCAAGTGGTGCTTTTCCAGAGTGCGTCCTGAAGCAAAGCACAAAGGCTTCGATCAAACATGCCACAGCGAAGCAACTCTTTCCTGAATCAGCCGACAAACCGTGTCTCCAGTGAGACCTTCTGGCCGCAGGTGGAGGCCCGACCCGCCGGCGTGATGCGAGGAGAGGCCGACCCCGGGTGACCCCAGGTGTGGCAGGGTGCGAGGAGCCACAGGTCCAAACAAACGGATGCTCACACTGAAGGCGGCGCCAGCCTGGATCCGTGACACCAAGAAGACTGTTCAGGAAAAGCAGCGCTCTTCCAAGGATGGCCACGAGGGGGCGCAGTCTGACGTCCGCAGCAGGACCTTTGACGCCCCCACGTGACCTGTGGTGCCGCTTACGGGAAAACCAGTGAGAGAATGATGGCGTGCAGCTCTTTAAGACGGCAGCCGTCGTCTCATGCCGATCCTTGTGTCCGTTGTCCCAGCAAAGACGCCGTCGCTCCTGTCAGTTTTGGCCTTTCACGGCCACCTTACACCCCCTTACATCCCCTCACGAGTCTCAAACATTTTATAAAGGTGGGATTTCGACGGGCAGGTGCTTGGAGGCGGTGTAAATGCCTTGTTAAAGACGAGCTCGCGTGTGTGTGTGTGTGAAGAGTCGCGCAGCTGGAGGAGAGTTCAGCCAACACTGATGACGTCATCGCGCGAAGATGGCTGAAGGGTAAGAGTGAAGTGTACTTTCCCGTTCTTCTGATTTCTCTTGGCCATGAACGCGCTCGGTTCCACGGGCCCAGGGCTGTCGCTGTGCTCCCGGTGGTCTTGCGGATCCAGCTGGTTTGAGCCGTATTCGCCTCACCATGTTGACGGCAGCGAGCCGGTCCAGGAAGCGCGTTTGTTTACCAAAACATAGCTCCGTGGCTAACGTTAGCATCGCTCGGCTGCCGCTGCTGCGGACGCCATTTCTCGGAACTGAGCCCCGATATTGTGTTCATAATGACCCGCGCCTCACCTCAAGTGTGGAATGTGGTTTGTGTGTCCATTAAATACACCGTGGTTTTGGGATCCGAGCGTGACGCTGTGCCGACTCTCGAGTTCCGGCTGCTCGTGAAGGAAGCTGTGCGTGTTGTGATTCGTGTGTTCATCTGACCATTGTGTTCCCAGGGAGAGCTGGTGGGGAGGCTGGCTGCAGCAGAGCATTCAAGCCGTCAAAGACAAGGTGGATACCGTTCGTTTGCATCTCCGACTGACGCTCAGTTCAAAAGGAACCCTCCTCATCTTGGAGTTGAAACATTGCGGACCAGCTGAAGGGGGATAGTGTGGTGGATTGGGTTTCCACGACGACCCTGCTAAAGGGTCCATTCAAGAGAGCGATTCATGGAACCAAAATATTGTCGGAGGTTGTCATTTGGGTGGGATGGTCTGGTTGAGATGAGGTCAGGGTTCCCTCACCTCGGAGGGAGGCCTCTGTTACCTACATGCCACGTTCAGCATGTCCGGAGGTCGACGGACTTGGCCATGGAAACGGCCAATTTTGTGCAGTCTTCCACATGACCTTTAAAGATGGGAACTATGCAGACAAAACTGCAATGCAAGGATCTTCTTTTTGTGTTCCACTGTGGCGTAGCTGCAGCGAAACACCTTGTGGGATACTGGGAAACTTGGTGGACTTTGCTTAGTCTTCGTGTGTGTGATCTGCTTATGTGAAGGAAACCCACCAGAAGTTGTTGATACTTTAGCTCCAGAAATGAAATGAAATGAAGTGGCCCTTAACCTTGGCTAACTCTGATACAGTACCCAGGTTCTGTTGGTGAGAGGTGCGCTCCTGAAGGTGTCGGTGATGCTCTCATGCATAGCTGTAATTTGTGGCAAATTTCAGGCCGACTGAGCAGGAAATATCTGACCTGAACCTGTTTTGCTTTTGTAACTGAGATGTTCTTTTGCAGTCATCTGAAGCTTTAGAGTTCATCAAGCGAGATCTGAGCGAGTTCTCCACCGTGGTGCAGCATGACACGGCCTGCTCCATCGCCGCCACAGCTACAGCTGTCAAGAACAAGCTTGCTGTGCGTTCGTCTCAGTCCTGTGTTGAACTCGCCGGCGTCCCAAACATAATTGGAATGCTTTTGTGAAAAGGTGGAGGGCTCATCCGAGACCACTGAGAAGGTGAAGAAAAGCATCTCCAGTTTCTTGGGCGTCATCTCGGACACGCTTGCTCCACCGCCGGACAAGACCGTCGACTGCGAGGTCATAACTTTAGTGGCCACGCCGGCTGGAACCACAGAAGTGTACGACGGTTTCAAGGTTGGTGTTTGTGCGTGGGCAGGGTGGCACCTGGGTCCTCACTGGGATCTGCTGATGGAAGCAACTTTGTGTCTCCTGGCCAGGCTCGTCTTTACAGTCTGCAGGCCGACCCTGCCACGTACTGCAACGAGCCCGATGGTGAGCCTCCAGCCCATATTACCAAGAGCCGTCTCTCAGGGTTTGATTTTCAGCTTGAGATAGCTGAGTCGGCAGGAACCGATCAAGTTGTCTGCTTCCTGGAGACGCCCGCTGGCTTGACTGGTCATGAGCATTGCTGAGTGCATCGCTGATATTTGTCGTCTTTGAAGGTCCCCCAGAGTTGTTTGACAGATGGCTCGCCACCTTCAGCTTGGAGGAGAAGAAAGGAGAGGTGTCTGAACTGTTGGTCAGCAGCGCCTCGGTCCGCGCTCTTTACACCAAGATGGTGGGTCCTCTTCTGCGCCAAATACACGTCGTGCTGTGGCCTGCTCCGCCTGACTCACTCCTGACTTTTGCAGGTTCCAGCTGCTGTTTCTCATTCCGAATTCTGGCAGCGATATTTTTACAAAGTCTTCCAGTTGGATCAGGTGAAACGGATTCTGATTCTGATTGTTGTCAACTACCGCTGCGCCCCCTGCTGGTTCGATCTAGCGCAGCCGCTTAAACTAAAGTATTTTTCGCCTCCAACAAAAGCTTGTTACGACGATGACGTGCGCCAGCCTAGGTGTGTGTGTGCGCGCGCGCGCGCGCGTGTCTGATGAAGGGAGGGAGACAGTCCAACAGCCTCAGCCTGACGCAGCCTGTGACTTCCGTATTTTCCGACCCACGACACCTAAGAAGGAAAATAGATCTTTTTCATACATGAGCCGCACCGGTCCATGAGCCGCGGAAGATGCATGAGGGTCACTTCTAGTGATCCTCGAGTTTTGAAAACGGGTCCAGCATGGAGACTGACTCAGTTCTGAACTGGAGTCATCACCTCCTCACACATTTACATTTAAAGTGTTGAAAAAGCGCTGTTTTCAGCCTCCAGTAGCTCGTCTCTGCTGGCAGAGCTGCGGGCGAAAACACCGCCATTTGAGCGCTTTAGGGTTCAATGAAAGGCCTGTGATGTCATGGCTTTGATATGGCGAGGCTCAACATTGTTGCCAGCGTGACGCTCTTTAGACTGTAAAACTGAGGGAGAGCCAAAGCAGCTGTCTTCAACCTCTTTGATGAAGGTTTGCAAAAGCTTCACATTCAACCGTCTTAAAACCACACCTGAGAAAGGCTCATCTGGCTCGGGGGGGGGGGCAGCATGCGGAGCGTTCGAATGTCAGGCTCAGAGCGGCGAGTGTCTGCGAGTCACCGCTGCTTCCTGAGCGCCGAAAACTCTCCGTGCTCCATGAGCCGTAACGATGAAAACACGGCAACGAATGAGCGCTGATGCACAACACAACACAACACAACACAGTGAGTCGTTGGAGTTTGTTTGGAACATCACTGTCATTTTGGAACTGCTTTTAGGACGAAGCAAGGAGAGTGGCCCTGAAGCAGAGAGCAGATCAGACGTCTCATCCTGAGACGCTCGGCTGGGGGGAGGAGGAGGAGGAGGAGGGTAGGAAAAGGAACCCAGTTTGTTGTTGCTTGAGAGTGAGAAGGCAGCGGAGCATTGGCGTCAGCTCGTGTCTCCACCTAAACCACATGTCTGTCCACTCTTTGCTCGGGTCAGGTGACTTCCTCGGCGGAGCTTCGTCCTCTGGGCTCAGCTTGAGCTCCGCCCACGTGCACGCCGCCTCCACTTCGCCCAC
Source organism: Synchiropus splendidus (assembly GCF_027744825.2). Classification (NCBI taxonomy): domain Eukaryota; kingdom Metazoa; phylum Chordata; class Actinopteri; order Syngnathiformes; family Callionymidae; genus Synchiropus; species Synchiropus splendidus. Next base: position 20,971,819 of record NC_071349.1, read on the forward strand.
CGAGGCCACGCTGATGACTCCCGCTTTGTCTCCGAGTGAAGACCATGAGCCCACCCTCTCTGCCAGCAGCGACACGCTCAGTCTGCCCACGCAGGTGGACTTGCACCCCGAGTCCACGCTGGGCCGCTTGGAGGAGAAGATGGCCAGCGTTGACCTTAAAGACGAGGCTGAGGAGCTAGCTCCAGCGGAGGAAACGCCTGCGCCCAAGCAGGAGGGCCCTCAAGACCTGAGAGTGTTTGAGTTGAACTCTGACAGCGGGAAGTCCACCCCCTCCAACAACGGCAAGAAAGGTAGAGGAAGGGTTTGCACACGTCTGGGCAGAAGCTGCGCTTCTTCACACTTTGGTTTTGTCCTGAAGGATCCAGCACTGACGTGAGCGAGGACTGGGAGAAAGACTTCGACCTGGACATGACAGAGGAGGAGGTGCAGATGGCCCTGTCTAAAATGGAAGCTTCTGGAGAGGTGAGTCCCTCTGCTCTCAGCCCCACTCCCACCCACATGCGTCGTGCCGCCATGTCAGCAGCCGCTCTGCTGCGCTTGCACACCGCCCGAGCAAGTCCTCTCCACCAACACGGCACACCACTGCGCAGTAACCAGCTCGCTTCACTACAAAGAACTGTTTCCTTTGTGTTAGACTCCGCGTGACTTCATTCAAGCCTAATGTTCCGTCCGTCTTCTGCAAGCGTGTCACTTGAGTCTCCAGGCCGACGACAAACGGATTATTCACTTCAAATGTGGGTCAAGAGTGACTTGGATTTGCCAACATTTCTGTAGTGCTATGATCAGGGGCAAGTTGGGAGCCAGTCTGGACTTTGATGATGAACTCCTCCTCAAATGAGTCCTGACTTGTTTCGTCGTGCTGAGGCCACCGTTGCTTTAGTGAAGCTCAGCCGTGCCTTGAGTTCTACCTGAGTGTGGAGAAGCCTGTTGTCCAGGCCCAATGCAAAGACCTTGAACCGTGAACAGGAGTCTGTGCTACATTCAGCAAAGGCCGCTGAAAGAGCCATTTCTGCCAGGACGACAAACGTGGGCGCAGGGCCACGCTCTGCGCGAAGCGAAGGGCCCGGCTAACGCCTGCTTTTTGCTTTGTTTTCAGCAGCTGGACGAGGACTGGGAGAACTGGGAGTGAGCGCCCCCCAGCTGTCGGCCGATGAGCCACGCTTAACCTGATTTATTTCTTTGGCCACACTGTCACGTGTCATGTCTGTCAGTTGGGCTTTCTGTGGAGCGGCAAACCAACATGAGTCTGCTCCTTCACACACACACACACACACGTGTGGGGTGAGCGCGGGGCTGGATGAGCTTCTTCATACTTCAATGATCCACGTCATCTGTGTCTGGACGAGGTGGGCAGAGGATTCAACTGTAGCCAGAGCAATAGCCTTAACCTTGAAGATGCTGCTCATTGTGGGCGGTCGCCGCGGCCCACCGCTGACCCGCTTCACTCTCAGCTGGGTGAGAAGCCGTGGCACACGCTTGTCCTGTCCCCAGATCCCGCTCCATCTGCCCTGCGGATAAGAGCCGTGCGGCTGGAGCTGTGGTGTTTATGCACAACAGCCGGAATGTTGTATTATGTGCTGCGGATCGCATGACATGATGCCAGAACACCTGCTGCAGATGGTTTCCCTGTACAGACGCGTTGCATGTCTGGTTCTTGGCCTGTGTGTCGCGTCTGCTGTTTTCCTTTTCTTCTCCAAACTGCCACATTATTTTCTGAATCGGGGTCTTGGCCTCTATTTTTCAATGGATATCGATCATTAAAGGGTTCATGGTGAACGAGGCGCCTGGCTGGTGATGGTGTCGGAGCTGCTTTGCTTGGAGACGAGGGTCGCCACAGTGACCCCGGGTGAGCTCCCTGTCTGCTGCGGCATGACTCTCGTGAGTCTTGACAGCCTGTCAGCCTTTCTCCTATGTGTGGCCCTCGTAAAGACTAAAATGACGCAGCGTCAGATGCAGGCGTGTTGCCAGAATCTGTCGCGGAAGAAAACAAGCTCCCCATCTTCAACGGCCACATGCAGGACCCAGGCCTGCGCGCCAGAGGGCGCTGTCGCCCCGGCTCAAGCCCCAGCGGCCACTCCTTTTCTCCGTCATCCGTGTGGCGGACGGGATGAGCCGCTGTTGGTCGCCCAGCGAGTCTCCCGGGCCCCTCTCACCCGTGACACGCCCTGTTCTCTGCGCTGTCAAGATGGCCGCTGCTGAGGGTGTGGGGGGGGGGGTCCCACTGAGCCCCATTTACATTCCTTCTCACCCAGAGCCCTGAGTCAGCAGAGCGGCTGTCAAAAGGAATTTCCTGTTGAAGCCCGGCGTGTTGTCGACTGATGATGATGATGCTTCATTGCTCTCTCCAACCTGGAGCCCAGTGAGTCAGGATGAGGTCACTGTCTTCTGGAGGGGGGTGTATGGACACCCTGAAGGGAGAAACCCTGTAACCCCTCTGCCTTTCAGCGTGAACAAAAGACTGAGGAGGGAGGGAGGGAGGGAGGGGCGGCTCCTGTGGAATGTGTTACCAGGGTTTCTCTTCCCATCGGCCTCACAATTCCCACAGACCCGGCTCATCTTTCCATCCTGAACCTCCTGGCCCGAGATGTGACACCCGGTGAAAGCCAAGTCAGCGAGAGTGGCGTTTCTGACCCCCGGGACTGACTTGGTTCGAGAGAGAGAGACTGTCGCAGGAGCTGCCTCCGGCCTCCAGCTCAGGCGTGGGGGTCCCACGAGAGAGGAGGACGGTGGACGGATGTGCTGGTGGGCCTCGGTGGAGCACCCTCCCTCTGAGGCTCCGCAGGTTGCTGCCGGACCTTTGGGGAGTCTTTGCCCTGGTGATCATCTAAAGCTGCCCGAGGGAGGGTCTTCAGCGCCTCACACTGGGACCAGACCGTGTCTTTGCTGATGCACTTCAGCTCACCAGGACCTGCCAACTGAGCCGCCTCTGAGGCAGCTGTTCCCTGGGGAGAGAGGCTGACTCTCTGGAGTGCTGCGGGGAGTCTGCAGCAGGGAGCGTCTCCCTCCCTCAGGAGGAGCTGGGAGCTCCTGCTGCGGCTGCTGGGAGGCCCAAACGCCACCAGCTTTGTTGGCGAGTGCATCGCTGACATGCTAGCAGAGCTGGCGCTGTGCTAACGCTGCTGAAGGTTAGTCGGCTGACCAGCGGACAGCGCGGCCAGAAGCATGCTGAACACAAGAGGGCGTCGCTGCCTTCCCCCGGAGGCCTCTGGGCCCGTCTGGGCCCGTCGTCTGCCCCGGCACAAGAAGGTGGAACAGGAAGCATCGGACAGTGGCGCCGCACCCGCAGCCCGGGCAGCGTCACAACTGTGGTGGCCCTTCTGGGCGGAAGTGGCATGTCCTGCCTGTGGGGGGTTTCTCCGGGTACTCCGGTTTCCTCCCACAGCCCAAGGACCTGCTGACTGGGGCCGAGTGTGTGATGAGGCCTTGTCCGACTGGACGGCGGGGGCTGAGAGGGAAGGGGGCGGGGCCCCGGCCCTCTCCGCTCCGCTTCACTGGCGCCTGTGGAGCGAGAGGCTCCGGCGCAGGCAGACACCTCTCCCCTCCCTCCGTGGGCCGATGGCTTTCCCAGACGACCAACGTGCTCCGGAGCCGGGAAACTTTGTGTTTCTGGGAGCCACTTTTCCGGTCTCCACCGAGGGACGCGGCGATGGCCTCGGCTGCACAGCACGTCCCGGCCGGCCGCCACAAACACGCCAATGCTGACCTTTGACAGAAGCTCAGCTCATGCGGTGACTGTGGAGGCAAATGTGATGAACGCCCGTCATCTTGCCAAGACGCTGCTCCACTTTTGTGAAAGCAACTTGAACTTGAATCTTCTTTTGCGTGAGTTTATTCGGGAAGATTCAAGTTGTACCAGCGTCACAAGCAAACTCACCTCGAGGAGGCGCAGCCTCTTCCTCTGTCGGGGGCGAGTGGCTGCAGGACCTCCCGTGCTGCAACTCCACCGTTGCCATGGCGACGTGTTGCCAACCGCCTCCTGCGTCTGCTTGCTTACCTTCTGCTCGACAGGCTCAGCTGCCGCGGCCAGAGTCTTGCCTTCAGATGGAAGTGACAAATAGCATCGGAGGAGCCGACCAACCTGCGCCTCCACACACACACACACACAGAGAGCGAGGAGGACGCGCCCCATTTCGTGAGGAACGCTGCCGTCCCCGAGCAGCTCCGTCTTTGTGGCGGATCCCTCAGGTGAGAGGACGGAGCTGCCGCGCTCTCACTGGAGTTCGGTGACCGTCTGGCTGGCAGCCCGTCCCACGGTGAGGCCGCTTCCCATGGAGCGACAGCATGACTCCTGCGCTCCACCGGGCTGGACATGTGCTGCCCAGGCCTGGTCCTCGTCCCATCCCCAACTAGGAAGGTTCTAGCACCCAGGGTCAGAAATGGATCAATCCCAACCTGGGTTTCACTTTATTTTCCAACGTAACAATTGTTCCTCATCAAAACAAACCAAACACCTTGAATCAAACCAAATGAAACGGGGGGCAGCAGCAGGGCTGAGAGGAGATGGACGAGTCTATCCTTCAGACGCTGGAGCCGCTGGAGCCGCTCCCCCGGCCTCGCACCACGGCGTCACACCGTCTGAGGCGTGGCACTACATAGATGAGGTTCAGGCGCCGTCCCGGAGGCCGAGAAGCACTTCCTGGTCTGGTCAGTGGAGGGCGTCCTGGTTGCCAGGTGGGGACCCCAGTAACAGGTTTGATTGGAAAGCATCAGGCCCAGCAGCCAATCCCCCGCCAGCACGCACACACACACACACACACACACCGGCATGCAGCAGGTTTCCGTGGCAACCGTGGCGCAGTGGTGATGGAGGGCAGAGCCCGGCGCCAGAGGGGGGCCGCGCGCGCGCGTGTGTGTGTGTGTCTGTGTGTGTGTGTGTGTGTGTGTGTGTGTGTGTGTGTAAGCACTGAGGACCAATGTTGGGGCCCTTTGGCTGGGCCCCCGAGGTCCAGCCCAAGTGGAGGATGAAGACTTCAGTCGAGTCCTGGTCCAGGTCAGCCATGTGTGTAGGGGGGAGGCTGGGGAAAGGGTGATGGAGACAAGGATGGCCAGACAAACCTGCGTGCGCCTGTGTGTCCCTTTGTTTTCTGGCTGGCTTTGTAATCTTGCCGCCATTTTGTTGTCTGGCCTCGGTGGGTCTCTGCGATGGCTCTCATGGCAGCCACAGGCTTAGCTGCGGTTACCATGGCAACACCACTCCGTCGGTTCATCAGTGGCCATGGCGACTGAGGGGTGGTGACAGAGATGGTTGAAGGGAATTCGCTTGAGTGTGAGAGCGAGGTGAGGCTCCTCCGACGTTCCTCTCTGTCTCCTTCCACACGACAAATTGTGTGTGGTGTAAGCGCCGCTCATCAAAGACGCAGCCGAGTGAATCTAGGTCACACACGCGCACACCCCTCCCCCCCCTCCCCCCCACGCTGGTGAGCGCTGATGTCAAAGTTTGAGCAGCGAGACACCACAGCGCCGTCACTCAGCAGAAGGTGGTGAAGCCCCGGCACCTGCCCCGCAGGAGAGGGCACCTCCTTCCTAAACACAGCAGCCTGAGCCAAATTTAGCACCGTAACAACTAGCAGCCTTCAAAGTGAGGTTGCCTAGCAACCGGCGAAAGCCTCAGGGAGCAGAGAAAGTGTCCGCAACATCAGCACTCGCCATGACGACCGTCTCTATTGGGAGGTCAAAGGTCAAGATCACAAGTCCATTGGCAGCTGACGACGACTTGACTGGTTACAGCTGTGAGTCAGGGTCTGCACCCATCATCCATCCACCCATCAATCCATCCATCCATCATCCATCCACCCATCCATCTATCCATCCATCATCCATCCATCCATCCATCATCCCTCCATCCACCCATCATCCCTCCATCCATCATCCCTCCATCCACCCATCCATCCACCCATCATCCCTCCATCCATCATCCCTCCATCCACCCATCATCCCTCCATCCATCATCCCTCCATCCACCCATCATCCCTCCATCCATCATCCCTCCATCCACCCATCCATCCATCCATCATCCATCCATCCATCCATCCATCATCCACCCATCCACCCATCATCCATCCATCATCCACCCATCCACCCATCATCCCTCCATCCATCCATCCATCATCCATCCATCCATCCATCCATCCATCCATCCATCATCCACCCATCCACCCATCATCCCTCCATCCATCCATCCATCATCCATCCATCCATCCATCCATCCATCCACCCATCATCCACCCATCCACCCATCATCCCTCCATCCATCCATCCATCATCCATCCATCCATCCATCCATCATCCACCCATCCACCCATCATCCATCCATCATCCACCCATCCACCCATCATCCCTCCATCCATCCATCCATCATCCATCCATCCATCCATCCATCCATCCATCCATCATCCATCCATCCATCATCCACCCATCCACCCATCATCCCTCCATCCATCCATCCATCATCCATCCATCCATCCATCCATCCATCCACCCATCATCCATCCATCATCCACCCATCCACCCATCATCCCTCCATCCACCCATCCATCCATCCATCATCCACCCATCCACCCATCATCCCTCCATCCATCCATCCATCCATCCATCATCCATCCATCCATCCATCCATCCATCCATCATCCATCCATCCATCATCCACCCATCCATCCATCATCCATCCATCCATCCATCCATCCATCCATCATCCATCCATCCATCATCCACCCATCCACCCATCATCCATCCATCCATCCATGTGTGTCGCCTGGACACAATTTGATTCTGCTCTCTTCATCTTGCATCTAAGCAACAACCTAAATCCCAGGATTGGATCTTTGGCCTTCCTCACCCCCCTCCCTCCCCTCTCCCTCTCCCCACTTGGCCCGTATTAAAGGCACCAGGACCCAGGGTCCAGTCCAGGCCCAGCCGGGCCGCCAGCGTTGAACTCTCTCCGGCTAATCCATTTGTATCTTTCCACTGAGCCAGGAGAGCAAGTGGAGAGTAAGCTGCTGTCCCCGGGTGACCCAGATATCAGGCTGACGAGAGTCAAACCCAACCAAAAATAGGTCACGTTATTCCCATTTGGCCGGGACCGAATTGGATTGTGACGTGGAACCAGAATGAGCGGAGGGCTGGACAGGACGACGAGAGGGAGACGGTGACCCCGGGTCAGAGACGGACACCGCCCCGTCCTGCCACCGGGCCTGGCTGGCTCTCTGTTGCATCCCTGCCTCAGGATCTCTCCTGGTTTCACTTCTGTCTGCTTCCGTCGTCCGCGGCTGGACTCCTGTCCTCGGCGCACCACAGCTCACGACAGATGCCGAAGAGGCGTGGTGTCCATACTGACGTGGAGTTGCTTTGGCTGGTGAGCCAGGCGCGCTCCTTCAGATGGAGCCCATGGTTCACACCGGAGCTGACCAACTGCTGCTCCGTGACCAGACAGTCAGTGGGAACTCAAGCATGAGTGAAGTCCCCTCGTGCTGCAGGCTCCTCTGATGCCACATCATCAGCTTGTGCTGGGACCCCAACTCAAGCGCGTGTGTGGCGCCGGAAATATATCGAGGGGACGTTCTCCTGCTTTCACACTCCACAGCAGGTGACTCTCCAAAGCCAAGTGCTGCCAGCCAACTGAAGCCTGAACAGTGTTCACAAATCCTGTCGTCTGTCGCGCCAGTAGCAGCGAACCAGCATGCTAGCTTGCTGGCCTAGCGCAGGATTGGCAGAAGAGCTCCGCCTCTCCCCCAGCGTAGCCCCAACTGTTGGCCGCATCATGCCCAAACAAGCCGCTCCGATGACGGCAAGCGGGTTGGATTCGCGGTGGCGGGGAGGGAGGCTTAGGCGGCGGAGCAGGACCAACAGCGGGGCAGGCAGTGAAAGCAAACACGGGGGCACCAAGTCCGTCCGCAGCAGCTCGCAGGGGACTGGAGCACGCCGGGGGGGCCCTGTGAGAACAGCCGGCTGGAGCACCGTGCCGCAGCTACGAGAGCATTCGCCGCAGATTTCAGAGTGCGTTTTGTGACGGTCAACCTCGACAGTGCTCAGCAAAAGTGAAGGGCTTGGAGACTCGTTGCTGAGCAAGTCGCAGCTCCGTTCGAGAGGTGCGGGTCACTGGCCTGCCTCACTTTGACCGGATTTCCGCCACAGGACTTTGACCTTGAAATGACTTGATCCCGACAGCGAGAAAGGTGAAGACTGTCGGCTCTCGCCTGACGTGCCGCCTCTTCCCAGCAGGAGGGGTTTGCAGCTTATGTGCCAAACTCACTGCCCCACACGTTCCATTCCTGATCTTGAGTTGGCCAAACTTTTCAACTGTCAAATCATGTTTCCAATATTTGAGGGCTCCTTGTTTGTCCAGCTCTTTTTCCTGTTCCTCGTCCATTGTTGGTGTTGTCTCTGCTTTGTCTTTACTCCTCTTCTTTTGTTGACATTATAACGCGTGTGTGTGTTTGTAAATGTTTTTTGACTGGAATTGAACGCTTTTTCTACTCTTGACTTCAGTTTCCCAAACGTGCTCATGGAGAAGGTGTTTTTGCCATCTGCATCTTGGGGCCTTGTGCAGTGCCTGACTCTGGCAGAGACCTGCACCATGTCGCACCACACTCCTCCTCAGGCTGGAGGCAGAAGGAGGCATCGCCGGTTCCCAGGAATGAGAGGAGGAATACAGAGGGACGCGGGGCTTATGGTCACAGCCTCCCCAGCCGCCACCAGTCCCCCCTCTCACACAGGAAGTGGAACATTTGGCCTGTGCCCTGGTTCTCTCCTCACCATCATGGACGTGGATCTGGTGAAGGCTGCCGTCGGCCTGGCTCGCTGCCGAGGGAGAGATGGCTGGCCGAGGCGCTGCCTTAACCCTAGGTCATTGATGAGGCGGTTCCTTTTGGGCGAGCACAAGGGGCGGCTCGCTTCAGTCTCCTCTCACTCTCATTTCCTGGCTTCTGATGAGACTGACACTGAAATCACGCAACAAAGAAGAGGCTTCTGGACTCAGCAAAAACTATTCAGGTGACGGCCAGCACCACCGTCAGGCTCAGCGGGACTCTGTTGTCACGGCGACCGCTCAGGTGCTGCACATCACGTCCTCTACTGGTCTGTGAGGCAGTGAGAGCGCCACCATGAGCATCTGCAACAAAGGGAAGTGACCAGAGTGGAGTCGACCCAGGGTGAACTTCCTCCCGCCGTCTCATGGACGTGGCTTCTGCTGTCTCCTCTCGGAAAGTCCAGGACATTCAGAGCAGCTGAGGGAGACCCATCGTAAAGTTCTACCTCAGAGTGGTGACCAGAGTGACCTGCAGCTCAAATAGCTTTCTGGCCTCTTGGCTTTTATTTTTATGTATATACATTTCAAATGAGTGCTGACCTTTTTATTTCTCATGAAAAGATTTTTCTGTTTTCTTTCTGTGTTTTTTAAAAACTGCTCAGTTTCAAATAAGTAGAGACTTTTCAAATGTGAATTGTAGTTTACAAGCAGATGTTTGTTTTCACTTGAGATAGTTGCTGGTGTGAATGACGCTGCGTGCTCATTGTTTTGGCCGGCCCTCATAAGGTCTTGAAACACGGGGTGGTTTCTCCCTGGCCCAGAGTCCTGGCCCCGGTGAGTCAAGTGCTGAGGGGGAGAGGCTGGGGAAAGAGTTACGGAGAGAGAGTCTCCAAGGTCCGCTTTGAATGAGCACAGTTCATTTCTCGGGCCCCAGGTTCCAGCATCCGTCTGCAACCAGTCATTGTGAAAAATAGCAGCAACCCACATTGTTCATGTGTGAGGAGAGGGTCGCCTCCTCAGCATCACATGGTTCCTGCTGCTTCTTTTGGTCACCGCCACGACGGGCTCCAGGGTGCTGTCCCAGCTAGCAAGGGTCAGAGGACACCTGCACTGGCACCAGTCAAGTGAGATCTTCCCACGCAGAGAAGCCAAAGCCTGGATTGCGTCTCATCACGGAGCCGCTGAACAACGGGCTGAGAGGCTTGTTGATGTCCAAAAGGCCCATTTCCTCAGCGGCGACACACCAGCGCTGACACACCAGCGTATTGGTCCTGCCTTCCTGCAGCTGGGATGCAGACTCGGCCCACCGAAGAGCCTTTTGGAAACTGCATTCATTTCTCAGGATTCCGTGGATGAAAAGGTCAAGAAGTGTTGAAGGCACCACGGAAGACTGAGCAAGCCCTTCTACTTGCACCGGCCCGACCCGCTGCACCGGGTGAGGCCTGATGGGCCAGAGCTCACATGTGGATGTTTGGAGCCCGGCTCCGGATCAGTCAGTAACCTACATTTGTCTCTCTCTAATTCCTGGTCCAGCCTGAGCGCCGTCACGTAAACCACATTTCTATTGGCTGAAATAAAGCCAAACACATCAAAAAGATGATTCCAGCTCCAAGTCCACAATGCAGGCTGCTGGCTGACGTGCCCCTTAGCAAAGCTCCGGTGAAGGAGAGTGTGGGAACGGCGGCACTCAGCAGGGCACCGCAGGCCTCCTTGGCAGGACGCTGGCAGAGGGGATTGTGGGAAATTACGCAGGATTAGAGCTGGTGTCTAATGCCTTCATCCAGCCGGACACTTGCATCAAGGAACTGGACCGTCGGACAAAGCGAGAGGGGTGAGAGCCCTGTCGACTTGTTCCCAGCGCAGACGCAGGAGAGGACGGCCAAAGTTTGACTCCTTCTGAAGAGACGTGAGCCAGTGAGCCGCCTGTCACCCGGTCCACGTATATCCGTGGCCAGTTCCAAAGATGTGGAGCGGCTTTCACTTGCTTCTGTAGAGGCAGGACGTACTGAGTGGCATGAGGACGATGCTTGGAGCCGGTCCAAGCTGCTGCGCTGCGAGGGAGAAATGGCACACAGGAGGACAAAGGTGTCTCGCAGTCCTGGGAGGCCACCTGTTTCTTTCCACCCGCCCATCCATCTGGACCTTCCTTCGAATGCAGGCCGCGCTCCTCCAATGGCTGCAACCTGCCTCCTCAGATGATGACTCTGTGGAGTCTGTCAGAACAGTGACCGAGCGGGTTCGTGCAGGACGGGCCGTGAAATGACCAGACTTTACCGGTCCCTCTGAAGAAGTGGCCAGGCGTGTGGACCCCAGAGGCTCAGGACAAGAGAGCTCAGCCTCTCTTGATCTAAAGCGTCCGACACTCAAATTGCTCAGCTGATGGAGACGTCTGGTGAGGATGGGGATCTTTGGGACTGGGCCTGCTATTTCTACAACTACTGCCTTGATATGAGAGTTTTCCAGTTTCTCTTGACAAGCATCAAATGTTCCTATGCCACACACACCGTCAGTGAACATCAGTCCCATGAAAACCCTCATAGTTGCACGGCACACACGTGCACTGCCCTTGTGTGCTGCGGCGTCAGGTGGCTCTGACTCCAGTTCAACATACACACACATGCCTCTCAAGAAGCTTTGGAGTATTTGCTGGAATATTCCGGCTCTCCCACTCTGCACTGGCTGCACACGCTGCCCTCATGAACCAAGTCCAAGGTGCACTGATGAAAGCATGGCGGCAAGGCGAGAGTCGTCCATTGTGGACTTGGTGCCAAAGTTGGTGTTGTTATTGCTTCTGGTTGTCATTCTAAGGTCAAGACTTCAGATTTACTCTCCTCAAGACAGAACTGCCAAGTCAGCACTTCCTGCTGAAACGCAGTATAAATAGCTTTTTCATCCAAAAACAGCCTGCGCCATCGAGCGCAGGCTTCGTCAGCGAACACATTCGGTTCAGTTTCAGACTGACCTCAAGTCTGATCCTGGAGCCCAAGACTGACTGTAGAGAGTGGAGCAAGAGATGGGAGTGAGACTGGACACATGAAAAGAGAAGGACATGAAGAGCATGAATGCGTCATGGTTCATGCTTTTACTTTGTCACTTCCTGCAGCCCGGTTCCTTGTTTGCTCTCTCACCCCCTCCAGCTTCATGGCAGCGCAGCTGGCTCTCATTCCACTGACTGCCTCTGCAGAGATTTAGCATGTGCTGCCAGATGATCGTCTGTTGTTCTCATGGTACGTTCCCTCTCCATTGCTCTGTTGGCTTGTGACCCTGTTTATCTCTCTGTTTTGCTCTGCGTTCATCTCCTCCTTCTGTCACCTTTGTCTCTCTTCTCGCTCTACCTAGCGCTCCTATTGACGAACTGTTAACCTTGCTTGTCCGAGTCATCTGCTCTTGGGTCGACGATAACCAGCAGAGGCCTCACGACTGTCTTTTCAAAGGAAACATCCGAATGAAAAACCACAACATTTGAGATGCTGGGCCCAGCTGTTTGAAAACAAGAGTTTCTCTGGGCAAGTTACTTTAAGTGAGTAACTTGGTCACTAGTTAGCGCGTTCAAAAGTAACTGTGCTCCCTCAAGTTACTCGTGGCTAGTGAAAGTAACTTTTTAAAAAGCTGTGTATCATCTTGGAACAGTCACAGTCATCGGGCTGGGTCAGGAACCGGCAACATTGGGTCAGAATCGGGCCCCGTTATCGTCGTTTGTGTGGCCTGCTGAACTAGCTAGTCAGGTAACTGAGGCTCTGGAGGAGACTTCAGTGACCTCAAGGTGCAGCGGCAGTGAGAGTGCAAGTGAACCAATGACAATATTGACACTTCTGACATATGGCCTATTTATTGTGATCATTTAGATGAGCAACTAGACTTTTAGCAGTGCAACAATATCAAGTCTTTCACAGAACACTTGGTAGCAGCAGGAACAAAGCGATCATCTCAGCAGCAGCAACTGGAAACATGAGCTGCAGTGACACCTCCACAGCTGCGAGAGGCAGCGTGTCTTCCTCGCGGTGCTAGCGTCTTCGCCTGCTCCCCAGGTGAAGGCTGCGCAGCAGGCGCTCCCAAGCCAGGCGGCCTGGAGTAGGACAAAGAAAAGTCAAATAGAAGCTGGTGTCAGCACATCATCAGTCATTTGGGATTGGGGTCCCGGTGGTGTGAACAGGAGGAACCCGAGAGCGTCTTTGTCCTGTGGCGCATGCTGCACTGGAGTCACGGTGGCGCGGCACTCGCGAGACAGGAGCGGGAAACAAAGGTTACCTGCTCAAGATGGCGTCCCTGGGGAGGCCTACCTGCGCACGTGTCCCGGGTCTGCTACACAGTGCGCTACATACTGCCAAAACGGTGCAGCCCATGCCAGCAGTGAAGTGGTGCCCAGGCTGAGCAACAACAGCTCCAACGTGTGCTTCATCTCTGGCTACTCTTCAGCTCATCTGCCACTTTTGAGCCCACAATGACCCTCAGGGAGCGTTCCTTTCTTCTGTGGAGGCGAGCGGCTGGCAGCGGAGACACTCCCTGTCTGCGTGGGCGCCCCCTGTTGGGCGCCTCGTGACGGTGATGGGGAAGCTTCCATGGCGAGGGGCAGCTCCAGTTTCAAGGCTGTCCACTGACGTGACCGTCGAGTGCTCAGTGGTGAGTCCGCTGAAGGGGGCCGGCGAGTATCTGTGCTCAGGACAAAGGACCTCAACAAGGTCCAGAACCCTCAGCATCAGGAAGCAGGCCCCCGTCATCAAATCGGTAAAGAGGATTAACTTTTTTCATCCAGGAATCTTATTAATATTGTGACATCGCTGACCTGAAAGTGAGGAAATCCTAAATCATCCCAGCCTTTGTATCTGGGGCACGGGAAGATTCTCCTCCTTTTATGGGCGGCAGCACAGACTGAGACTTACAGAGTCAGACGTGTCACTTGGGGTGAGTGGGGAGGATGCCATGCAGCACCAAGACCCGCTGAGAGAAAACCTCATCGCAAAAATGACAAAAAGGTCTGGGGACAAGGTGGTCACGCACGCTTATGGACTTACCATCACTGGGAAATAAGTCAAGTGTGGGGAAAACCACGGGCTCCGCAACTCTGGAGTGACTCTCTTCACTCGGCGTCACAGTGAAACTCTTTGCTGCTTTCACAGTGTGTCAAAAGCACGTCGTTTCAGAGACTCACTGAGTTGCACAAGAGCCAAAACACTTTGGTCAACCTGAAGTACAAGTATGACATGCAATAAAGGGGAATAAAACCCGTTTTTTAAACAAATATTTTCTTAACAAGCATGACAACTAGTAATTATTCACTGAGCGCAAAAGTTCCAGGAAAAAAGCTGGGAAAAATGCTTCAGAGCATCAGAAACTTGAATGAAAATACCACTGAGAAGAAGAGGTTTCCTTGCTCGGTCTGAGCGTCACACGGCTTCCTCCACTCCAGAGTCTCTCACCTCACGACACACTCCGAGGCTGACCTCGGCCCTTGACGTCGGCAGCAGAGAAACCTCTCGCAGGACTTGACTCCAGTCAGAGCCAGAGACTCTGGGGGGGGGGGGTCCTCGCGTGACGGCCTGAGAGTGACAGTGTCTTTTATGGCCTGAATGTTTCAACTGTCCCGGGCTGAAAATCCGTCACAGATTCGCTTAGCGTGCCAAAAGTGACAGGACGGGTTGTGTGGAGCTCCAATGGGCTCGGGGTGGAGGCCGCGGGGCGAGAGCGCTCCTGGAGCCCATTCCTACTGTAAACAGCAGGATGAACGTGTGAGACACAGGCAGGGCAGACATGACTCGTTTGGCTGCACTGAGTCAAAGCATTTTTCCTCTCTCTTGACAACATGTCTTGACAGTGGATATTTAAGGAAGCACCCCACACATCCTTCACCCAAATCGGCTGACCAGCTCGGTCGGTATGAGCAAAGTTGCAGATTTAATGAGGCAAAAACCATGATGACCAACTTGGGTTTTTCGACACCTGCCGCGTGCACTGCGATCGCTCTCCAGGGTTTTTGACTGTGGTCCCATGGAGGAGGCAGTGTCAAGTCCCAGATCCTGGACTCTGACTTGAGTGACGTTAGGAATCACGCGCACTTGACTCGGCACAGTTGCTAGTCTGCTCCGCGCCACTCTCTCCAGCTGTGGAGAGACCTTCCCTCAGGGCTCCACCTGGCGTGAGGAGTCAGGAGCTCCTGGATAAACGCTGGCCGGCGAGTGAGCAGTTGCACCTCTGGAAACACCTGCCACACAGTATAGCAATGCACTTTTATGTCCCGGGCAGGAGTAACCCCAGTGCAGCTCCTGCTTCTAACACGGGGGCACCCCAGCCCCCCTGGGGGTGGGGGCGAGGTCGCCGACTTATCGGCTCCTGCCGCGACAGGAGAGCTACACAGCCATTCACAGACCTGCTCTGTCATGCAGCTGCCACTGCACCTCTCAGTGTCTGACCTTCCTACACTCTGAAGCTCCTCTTCTCTGTGAAGACCTGACCGATCACCAGGGAGTTGACAGGAAACACGGGTGCACGTGCGGCAGGGCCTGGCAGCGGATCAGGGGATGGAACGCTGCTGGCACGTCAGCATCATTTTAGCTTTTGGTGACACGACTGCGTTCCACAGTTGCGTGTTTGTGTGCACCTTCTCATGGACCCTGAGGACAGTGGCCTGATCGGGTGAGCCGAGTCATGAGGACAGGAAGACATCTCAACTGCATCATCGACGGGCGGCAGAGGGCGAAGAGGCCGGCGGGCTAACGTGGCTAATCCATCCTGAGTGATGGCCACTTTAGAGAGAGGCGGCCCGACAGATGGAGAGCATCCCATCCCAGGCGCTTGGGCTCCTAACCTGCAGCCCCTCACCCGACCCTCCACCTGCCCCCATCCCGCACGCACGACACACGCTGGACTTTCATGCCTGACGTGGAGCCTGCGTGGTACATTGATCCTCCACAGTCAATGAGCGCGTGGACGAGTGCGTGCCCAGTCAAGACCTTGCATTCACAAGGACGCGGCACAAATAAGGACATGGTTAGGGGTGGAAACACCCGGGTGCAGCTTCTTTTACTCGTCTTACGAGTGGTGCAGCAAAGTCAAGCAAGAGCCTAATGATGACAGCCATTCATCTTCTTCCCACTGGAGGCACCGACAGCAAGTTTGCTCCTCCTCCTTCACCAACATCCGCTTTCTCCAACCGAGGACATCGAGTCTGCTCACATGCTAATGCCGTTATTCCACTCACTTCCATGTCCCCGTCACGTGGAGCGAAACATGACCCCATAACACACTTCTCTGGCGAGATGTTCCTGTCGTCCAAGTCCTTGTTGACTCATCGTTCTACACTGCTAGAGATCGGATCCAGAGCTAGGCAAAAGAGGCGGCTCTCCGCAGGGTGGACGGCGGCCCCTGCTGGACATCAGGAGGGACCAGGACTAACAAGGCGGACCCTCTCTCAGAACCACCGGGTCTCAGCGTTCCAGCTCCGAGCAGCTGCAGCACTCCACTTGCTTCCACTGTGCTTACACGCCACTCGCACTTTGTTCCCATCTTGCAGCCGCAGATCCTGGCTGGAACACTGACTGCCTCTCCGCTGGCGTCTCAGAGACTCCACTTTGATCTACGACACTGCATGAAGTCTTGGTTAACAAGGTGAGCCGACTAGAGACAGGAAGATCTGCTTATCCCTCCAGGCTTCAGCCACAGACCACTTCATTTCTTTCACTTATTCCAAATTGAGTCTCAGCGCGGGCTCTGTCCGCTGCGCCCCCTGCTGTGCAGCCTCAGATCATGTCCCTTTTTTCCTCCTCAGCTGGGGGCGCTCTGCGTCATCAGCCTCGCCACAACCTATTCACCACCATTGCCTTGACCTCCTCATTACTCAGTCACTTCTTTGCTGTACGAGTCGTCGAAGCTCAGAAACCCGTCCTTCACTCACTATATGTTTGCACGGTATGACTGGCCTCAGCAGGTCCCCATCTGTCTGGACTGTCGGACCATGGTTCTGAAAGTGCATACTGCCATGGAGGGGTGGTCTCGGATACAAACCATGGTCTTGGTATCACATTCATGGTTGAGGAGGAAGCCGCTAAAACAATGTCTTTGAAGCATCTCTGTGATCTCGGAGATGCTTCAGTGTGAACTGTAGTTACAGTTTGCTTAACGCACTGCGTCATGTGGACACAGACTACCAGAATGGACCCATGCTGAGTGTCCATGACTCAGTCCCAACTGATCAGAAGCCTCGGGAATGACACCAAGAGAGCTGGGTGTCGGCGTCCCACGATCCAAATCACAGGAGCAGGGGTCACTCACACTTTCCAACAACGTTCGGAGCGACAAGTGAAAGGTGACGGCAGAAGGCGATGGGCGGAACAGGTGGCGGCGGCGCCCCGAGCCTCCCCAGGAAGGGCTCAGCTTACTGGAGAAAGTCAGGCAGCAGATGGCCACCAAGGAAGTGAGTGAGCTAGACACGCGCCAGATGGGGGAAGCAGTGGTAACAAAGACACACGGGGGGGGGGCGGCTCGTGTGCTCGCTCGTGTCCAGGTTCATTAGCTGGCAGGGTGTTTAGGGGCCATTAGCGGCGCCGTCCCTCATGAGCCCGTGTTCTGTCAGAAGCAGACGCCCTTCTCCGGGGTTCCTGTTCCCTCCTGCTCACCATTTAGTCGTGAGTGATACTAGTGGGAGTCATGGTAACACTGCTTTACAGGCAACAGAGTTGTCAGCAGGGTGGGGTTCCAGCGCTGGAGCCCTGACTGAAAAGCTGCTGTCTCCCACGGCTCTAAACCCAGACTGAGGGCCGGCTAGCAGAGACCCACCCGAGGGTCCTTCCACAGGGGCAGGACTGAACAGGGGGCCAGACTTGGGCCAATAGGAGTGATGTTTGTGGACCAATCCGTCTGCTGTGCCTGGTTCAGCTGAAGGGCAGTTGGTGCCTTTCACCTCATGGAGACATGAGGAGACACAATACAACGTCCATATCCCACACAGTGGCCGCTGGCGCCCGCCTCGGCTACTGCTTTTTAAAAACAGGTCTTTTAGCAGGACCGATCAGGAGGCTGCATCTCAATAGCTGGGCTTCTGTGGAACCTCTTGCAGGCTCCAGAACCCACATCATCGATGAGCGACGACCTTACTTGAAGGGAGGATATCAGAGTTCTCTCAGTCTGACAACGTGAATTTCTTGTGGCAGAAATTGTGCAGTCCCGTTTGTGAGTCACGAGAGGTCAACAGCGGGTCGTGTGGTTCTCCTGAATCTGTGTCCAATGGTGGTTTACTTGCCGAGACACTCGTGCTGCGAAGGTGAGAAACATGCGGCGTCGCATGGAGAGTGTGTGTGTGTCTGTGGCGGAAGGTAATGTCACGGTGCTGCCGGCTCAGGAATGAGCTCTGGAATGTTAATGGGGGGGGGGGGGGGAAGGGCAACAGGACTTAAATGCCACGCAGATGTGCCGCGTCCATGACGCAATCTGCCGAGGAAATGAGTTGTGGCGCTGTCAGCTGAAGTTTTGTCACGTCTTGTAAGGCCACACCCCCCTCGCAGCCCATCTGGCCATGATCACTGGGGCGTTTGGATCCCAGACTCCAGGACAGACCCGGGACGTCTCAGGAAGCAGGGGTTCTGGGGAGGGGACAGCCAGAACCATTCCTTCTCTCTTACAGCCGCCTGCATCAGGAGTCTCACCTGGAAGTCGGCCTGTCTGGTGGGCACGGCTGAGGCCACCAAATGAGTCAAAGACCTGACACAGTGAAGTTGTTTTCCCACTGTCTTCATTCTACATCGGTTGCATCAGGACACGTGGCTGTATTGGATCGTGAGTCAGGAACACCAGGAAATGGAAGACAGCCATACCCAGCTCTATGTCTGCTGCGAAGGCAGCGACGGGTTTCCCACACATTGAGCTGTCATGACTCGCTATTGTTCTGGAGCAGGTTCTTTGAATGGTTAACTTTCTTAGAGTCTTGCAAAGTTTAGCCCTGAGCGGCGTCTGATTGGCCACCGTTAATCCCACTGGTGACGCCAAGCCTGCGCACAGGCTGCGCCTTTTTGAAAAACAGCGCTGTGTTTGTCTGGCAGAGTAACATTCTTCTTTTCAGTCAGTGCAGCCGAAACACTACTGACGTGTGCATCATATGTACACGCTGATGGACCAGAGACTACATGCCTACTTCACCAACCACAATCCCAGGAATGGCACGCATCCTCACCTGGTGGCTGCCAGAGCTGCGGGGGCCTGACTGAAGGTCTCCACTGTCTAAAGTGAAAAGAGTGCGCTGATCATTTCGTTGACAACGAGAATGTTTGGAATTGTCACAACCGCGGGGGAGACTTCATGATCAACCCCAGTCTTGATCTTGAAGCAAAAACGTATTCCACATTGTGCTTAGGAATGTATTCTGGTGGTTTCCATGACCACGCCATAGTTCTCTGCATGCGATGCAAACGAGTGTGGAGTCTGCTAATCCAACTTCTTTGCCCCCTGAGGCCGACCCCTGCGTCCCTGCATCTCTTATTGTTATTTTCCGGTGACTGAACTATGTACAATCTCATGAGATTCTGCTCCTCGCGACTAGAGTCGATTCATCCTGCAGTTGGGAGGAGCAGCTGGCTCAATAGAAGAGGGCGGCGCTTCATCTGCTCCTCTTCGTGTTAGGGAAGGTGTCAGCGTGCTGCCGCTCCCGTCCAGACTGCACTGCTATTCACTCAGTGTCCGCTCCCTCGTCTGTGGCGAGTGGAGCGAGGGAAGAGTGCGCTGCACATGCGCGCCATACTGGGGACTGGAAATGTCTGCTCCAGCATTTCCACACAGCACAAAAGGAAGCAGACGTGGCAGGACAAAACCCCGGCTCATCTGGAGCTGAAGCTGGAGCCTGTCAGTGTGTGTTGAGTGACCGACGGCGGCGTCACATTCTTCAACAGATCAGGGCGTGGGAACTTCATGAGGTCGTTGAGCTCCACTGACCGCTGGATTTCTCCTCTCACCTGTGGTCACCAGCTGTGTGGAGTTTTCTCTGTCATCCAGGAGAGACTCGGTGAATGTGGAAAGACCTCAGCATTGAAGCGCCGAGGTTTCGCAGGAGAAGGAAGTCTGGGCCTTATCAGAACTTTGTAGGCCCAGTGTGAAGGCAACGCTTCAGCAAGCACAAGCAAGATGAAACAAGTTGAAGAAAAGAAGACGGCATTGGCTCATCTCTGGCCTGCGGACCAGACGACAGGGAAGCAGACCAGAGTCCAGCGCCGGCACTTATGAACAGCTCACATCTGAGTGGCACTCTCTACCCATGTGGACGGCCAGTGTCAAGCGCTCCACTCTTTCCTCCGTAAGCTGCTGAAACAGCTGGACAGTCGTGGGATTGGTTCTCACAATGGGCTTCCTGTGCGGGCGCTTCAGTGCCAACAGCTGCGAGGAAGTCTCCGCGTCATGCCGTGCTTCCTGGTCACAGGTGCTGTGGTGAGATCACTTCCTGTCAGCTCCCCACTGTGTGTGCATCTGTGGGCTGCTTCCTGTCAGCACAAGGAAGAGGAAGCTGTAGGAAACAGGATGAGCCTGCTGGGCTGCAGGGGTCAGGGAGGTGCGGGCGAGGCGCGGCCGACCAGACGTCTCGGGTGATGGGACGCTGGATTTGCATCAGCAGCTGAAGTTGACAAGGCCAGGGAGTCATCCACCTTCCTGTTTGTGGACCACACAAACCACTGCATACAGGAAGTTCCTCCACATACCTTCCAAACGTACAATCGCCTCCAAAACACATGTTCTGGTCAGCACTGACACAGGCCCGTTCATTAGCCGGCACCAGGCGAGTCTGGGCAGCTGAGCCCTTCTGACTTCTGAGAAAACATCACAGACTTGTTGCGTAAACGGGGTAGCACTCAACCTGGGCCCGGATGACTGCGCTGAGGTGTGGAACTAGCCCTGAGCTGGAAAGCCTTTCCTTATTCCTTCTGTCACAGCACAAAGTTTAGGTCAGAGTCGGAAACCTGTGCTCGTCTCAATGCATCTAACCACCACGAGACGCTGGACTCCCTTGGTCTGCGACGCTTGAGCAATGGAGACCTAAATAGCTGTGGAAGGAAAGGAACGCCATCCCCAACCACAAGCCCGGCCTTCCGGTTACGTGACGCGCTGCGTGGCAGAGGGCAGAACATGTGCTTCAGTTGTTAGCCAAATGTGTCAACACTGAAGGTTGCCGTGATGTTACGACGCGTCGGTGTGTGTGCGCGCCGCTGGCCTGTTCCTCTGCTACTAGCCATGCAGAGATACGCGGACACATCCCGTGTCCCAGAATGATCCAAGTCCTTGGGGTTCTCTTCTCTCCCACCCACTCACATGCCAAACCTCAGCTTCGGCCCGGGCCCGGAGCTCTGACATGTTCAGGGTTTGGGGCCATGTCGACAGGACTTCCTGTCAAAAGACGTGTGATTTCCTGCTCGGGGGAAAGTCCCTCCACTGAGCTAAGCCAGACACTAGGTGAGACCCGTCCTCAGCCTGAGGGGCACCTGAGGAAACACCGGATTCATATCATCAGTCGATTACAGCATTCCTGGAATGCAAAGGTGGGAACGATGGAACACGATGAAGCTGCTTTGTAAAATTCCTGCCGTGTGGCGAGAAACGCTGAGCTGCCGCGAGGGAAGTCCCAACAGTGGGACGTGGGTGAACAAAGCTGCTGTGGTGGTGCTCGCCGGGGATCCGTGTTGGGGAGTGGGAACGGGTCGCAGTCAGCTCAGTGGATTAGCCACCTCACCACACTTGAGAGTCTTTGACAGGAAGCCGGATGATCGGTCTGTTAACCTCTGACGTCCACACTGGTTGATGACGGAAGACGCGACTCATGACTGAAAGAAGAGAGACTCCCTTGATGAGCGCCTAATTGGAGCTGACCTGGGGCCTGTTTCATAGGGCGGCGTCCTCGAAGCGTCTGGCTGCACCTGGACGGGCAGCGGGATGGCGACAAGATGAATGGCCATTCTCATTGGCTGAGACGTCCCAAATGACTTTCTCAAAAATCAATCAAATCCACTGGCAACGCAGTACCAAAACAAAGATGGCGGTAAGGAGATCCAAGCTTCAACCTCCATGAAGGCTGAAGTTTGGTGTCATTTTGGGGTTGGCCTGGTGCCGTGGAGGACCAGAAACGTCGTGTCCTCAGCCCTCTGTACAGCAAGATCCTCCTTGACGCGTCACAGTGCCCAGACTCCAGAAGAGCTGGTGGAGGGAGCTTTACCTGGCCTGTCCTGACCTCGGATAAGTGGAAGGCCATGGCTGGGTTGGTGAGTGAGGTTAGCCTGGAGGGTAGTTATCGCTAGTTATTCTCCTCATGACTGAGCGACCAAGAGCCTCTCACGAAGAGTCAGTGCTCGCCTCTGAGGTCACATTAGTTGGCTACTGTTAACCGCTGGTCTTTGCAATGGCAATTCAGAATTTTTCTCATGGCTTGCGAACACCATCCATCTCCAGGTGTTTGTTCCATTCCCATCAGCTTTCTTTGTTATTTTTCATTTTCCTCGACCATAGCCCTCGTCCTGTTTGTAGTTTTTCCACCCCAGCTTTTGCGCTCTCCACCCCCGGAGTCTAATGCGATTTAAGCTAGAGCTCGCGGGACGCTAATAAAACACACAAGCCCCAAAGAATTCCCCAGAAAGTCATGCACACAGATGTGTACAGTCCAAAATATACAAGATCTCCAAAGTGAAATACATCTCAAATTCCACTTCAGACGTGGCGTAAAAACAAAGCATCAATTCTCAGAGAACCGCTCCAGAATCCCTGTGACGTCTGGATCCAGCGTTCAAAAATGGCCTTTGACCGGATGCGGCCACTCACATCTATCACGTGGAACAGCAGCTGGAATGTGCCGAGAGGAAACATTGTAACATACACACACACTCGGTGAAAGAAGCCTCTCCGACCCAGTCAGCAGCAGTGACGGGCTGAGTTGTAATTTGATGGCGTGATCGTGCACGTGATCCCTCGTGCAGACTTCAGTGACCCCAAGGCAGCTGAACCGGAGGCATTGAGGAAGTGGTTCTGCGTTGGACGTCGCATCAGATGTGCTTGAGGCGGAATGATTCAGACAGCTCTTCAACCTTGTCTACCATTTCCTATGAGATTCACTGTGGCACAGCCTTGGATCTGGCCAGTCCCCGGTGGGAGGCTGTGGACCTCTCACCGCAAACATCTGCAGAACGGTGATGACATCAAGGCGAACAGGACTCCTCTGAGAGAGCAGGGCTCGGCAGGGAGGAGACAGAGGGCCAGTGAAAGGTCGCTGGTCTGTGTCCCTCGCATGTCAACTGACTTCAACCAGTCTTCCATGGTTGAGGGACTGTGGTGAGCAGGAGCAGCATGTCTGGCCAACTGCCTCCTGAAGCTTCGATCCTTCTCTCATGCTTCCATCGATTGTCTTCACTCCAATATAACCATGGACACATACAACAATGCAGCACTCTGTCCACGCCAACCGGGACACGTTCCAGCCATCAGCTGGCCGCCTGGTGCACGGCACGGTGCACACACCCTGAGCTGGCCTCCACACAGAGAAGTTGAGGGTCACTGGCGTGTGTGGACGGACTGGACGTGAGAGTGAACCATTTGTAATGCAGACCTCTGACTCCTCCGTCCAGGGCTGTGGTAACAGCGTTTCCTGTCCCGCGGGTGTGTGTGTGTGTGTGTGTCGCTGCACCAGAGACGTCCAGGACAGTGACAGAATGAGAAGACGGCGCAGCCACCATCTCTCTCTCTCGCGCTCTCACTGGAGTCCAGATTTTACAGTGATGTTTGCATCGAGGGAACATTCATCCATCGAGAAGACGTGCCATGGCATAGATGCTAGCTGCTAGCACTCGGGGCTCAGAGAGCTGATGGCTCCTGGAAGGTAAGTGAAGCTGAAGCAAGGACTCTGCCTCCCACATCTGACTTTAGCCACGCCCCCAGCCCACCTAGCTCCTGCTTTGAACCTGCCTTTTAGGGGCTGTTCAGATTGACTAGCGCTTGTCTAGAGCACCTCCGTTCCTCACTCCAGTGCTGGCCTGCACAACATGCTGTGGTTTTGCCGTGACTGTCCAACCATTCCACTCAGTCACAGCTGTGCTGCAGCCTGAGCCGAACCCCAACATCACCCCGCCAGTCATAATGTAATGGCGTACTGATTTTGTGTGTGTGTGTGTGTTTACCTCAATGGACTTGGCAGGAAGGAAGGCAGACAGAAAAGAGTCACGTGGAGGGAAGGATGTGAAGGAGAAGATGTTTGCTGAAGGTGTTTACATTCCTCAGACCAGGAGACCTGCCAGGTGGCCAGCCGGACCCAAGAGAGCGAAACGTGAAGTCGGATGGTGAGAGCCACAGCTGAGGAAGCAATGGCACCTGGCGTGGCCAGACAGCAGAAAACAGCCATGAAAAGCTGCACGACGCGGCGGTGACTGCTCACCACAGACTTTGTCTGTGTCCCTCTGGAGCAGCAGACTCCTTCCTCATCTGGTCATTTGTCACTTGCTCTCTGACTCCAACAAGTGGGACTCCATGGCAGTAAACACAACAGCAGTCTCCCCAGCGCCTGCACTCCGGCCTGCATCCTCCAAACCCACTTGCTGGGGCAACCCCCGGTGGGAAATTCCAGAAGAAGAAGACGACGACCAGTGTTTGTTTTGCAGCACGGGTCTCCTAAAGGTGCCTGAAATGAAGCAAGACACTGGCTGCAGGGAAACACGACCCAGCACTGCGATCAGAGATGAAAGGAAAAGTGCGCCTGAAGTTTGCAGCTCTGCAGAGAATACTGATCGTTGTCAGCAGGAGTTGAAATCATTCTCTTTGTCTCCTACTTTCACAACTTTAATTCCCAGTGAGAGCGTTCTGGAAGAACTTTGTTTTTGATGTTGGCATAAGGGATTAGAGTGAAATGAGAGGGAGGGCAGGAAAGATGCTGTTTGAAATGCCTCTCCCAGAGGTTGGACATGGCCATTGAGTTTGTGTCTCACCTTCAAGGAACATCGCGTGAACCTGCCACGGTGGGAACATCTTCTGCACATGTCTGGCGCCTGACACATCAAGTGAGAGTCCAGGCCTTATGGTGCTGACGGCAGGTGTGGCTGGCCAGACGTGAGCTCCTGCAAAACAAAGCCTCTTCAGTTTTCACATGAGAGAGAGAGAGAGGGTTCTGTGTTCCGTGGGAGTCCAATATCACCATGAGCTGTTCACACGATCTGTCAGCCGTAAACGATCAGCATTTAAAGAAGGCGCCTCATGAATGGACACAATATCTGCGCTCCACCTTCTGAAATGGTGACTCGACAAAACGGTGCCCAGTCCGACAACGGGCCAGACCCGACCTGACGGCTCAGCTCTGCTGACGTGAGGTCAACGGTGAGGCTCATAAACTTAGCGCCGCCTCGCTAATCAGCTTAGAAGTTCACTGGAGCTCCTGCAAGGAAGGTGAGCAAGCATTATGAACTAAAAGGCTCAGCGCCGGCTAATGTTATTGAGTCATCCCATAAGTGGCTCAGCCAAATCCTCCAGCTGCACTTTGCTTAATGTACAACAGCTGGTGGCAGCTGGGCGGCCATGATGGATGTGATGTCACCCACCGCCCACCGTGACCTCCCGACGTTCCTGATCCGCTGCAGAACGCAGGGCCGCTGCTCCACTTTTCTGTGGCCAGATGACGGTGAACTTTAAGGCGAAGGCAGTCTTTGTCTTGTGTCCGACAGCAAGCAGCTGACGGTGAATTCACAACAGCAGATTGAACCGGCCAATAGAGACGCGCTGGTGACTAAATCAAAAACACCACCAGCAAACGCAGCTTTCAGGACAACCAGAGGCTACACGGGCGTCAGGGCCTTGACTCGCTTGACTCACCTCGTCTCAGGCCAAGGACGGCTCCAACGTGCTCATATGAACGCCATCCAGGAAGCAGATGTCATGATACGAAACATCGCCCAACAGATGTGTCACTTTGGCCGCAGATAAAGACACTGGGATGACGTTGCCGTCGTCACGGTAACAAGTCCCTGTCACTTGTGCTCCTGTTAATGCGGGTCGCTGAGAAAAGACCATTTACAGGAACCTGCGTCCTAGTATTTTATTTGAATCGACTCAATCCTCAAGCTGAGCGCCCGCAGACCAGTGGCGTGACTCCGCCCCCTGCTGCGGGGACACACAGCAGGCGCATGCCTTATATATGGTCAGGACCATTCTGGGCTCTGCACGTGAGGCCCGTCTCTGAGTCCATCTTTGCATCGCTGGTAGGGACACTTCATCCACCCACTGCACTCTCTTTCCTCCCACTGCTGGACACATTTCAGCACGCGCTGCACACCACACGCTTGCAGCGGGCGGCAACAATCAAGCACAAGTGACTGGAGCTTCCCCTCATGACCCGTCACTTGCATGAGCCCCGACGAGCCAGAGAGCAGGGCGCTGCTGCTCCGCTTGGCTCTGCCTCTCCATGACTGCAGTGTCTCAAACAACATCCACATCTCAACGTCCACCAATACAGCTCGAGCTCATGCATGGCCATCGACGACAGTGCCGGCGTGAAGAGCTTCTCATAAGTGGGTTGACCAGCTGTGACGTCACCAAATAACAAGGTATTTGTCAACCAAGCGCCGAATGTTATTCCGACCACGTCAAACTCAGTCGTGGTGACTCATCCGGGGGAAGTTTGCCTCCCCAGAGTCCTAACCTTCTTGTGTGTCCCCTGCATGCTTGGGTCAAGTGCGTGGAGTTGATGTCCGTTACACGTTCTCATCTTCACAGCCCGTGTCAGCGCACGGCGCCCAGGATGCGGCTTGACTTGGTTCACCTTGGTTCCGACCGGCTGCAGTATGTCGGCGATGGGCGCACTCACCTCTTTAGATCCCAGTTGCTCACGATGAATCATGCAGTGATTCCACATTGCAGATGTTTTCTCCATATCATCGTGAAAGGACACCATAGGTCACAGACCTGCTAAAATGGAGATCCTGAGTGTAAAGAAGCCACAGCAAGTTGTTTGCGCGTCAGCTATGCAGAATTGGTTGGAATGGTTCTGTTTCCAATGAAAGGTCTTGACCCACGGGCGATTCTTGGCACTGGTGATGATGCTTTCTACAACACCTTTGCTCACCATTTTGGAGCACCAGTCTGGACTGAAGCCACCTGATCTCATCTGTCCATGAGCCCCGTGTTATGGTGCTCTTTATTGAAATTTGGTCGAGTCCCGTGAGGTCTCTTTCATCGTGTTTATCTCTGAGTCCACAACAACAGCACGGCGGCACCTGGTGTACTTTAGCTAGCAGATGGTATTTTAGCAAATGATCAATAGTAAAGAGACTTTCTGAAGCGTCGTCATCTCAACCCTTGACCTGCCACCAAAGAGGCTCATGTGCAATGCAGAGCAACAATGCTGAGTGCGGCGTGTGCGACCCTTCCCCAGGCCACCTGTGTGTGTGTGTGTGTGTGTGTGTGTGTCCTCAATGCAGTCCCAGTGAGTTCACGCCTGCACTTTGGGTCAGCTGCATTTGGGCGTCATCCATGAAGTGCATGGAGCTGATCGTCAAGTCATCGAGCTGACGTCTCACTGGGATTCAAACCGACACGTGGGACCACCTGAACTCAGGCGGGACGGTTGTCGCTCTTTATAGGTAAAACAGTCAGGCTTCCTTCCTCTGTCCCACCTTCAGACAGCTGTGATGGTGTTTTTCCAGCTTCAATTCGCAGAGCAGCATTGGACGCCGTGGAATGTTTGAGGAATGTGAAATCTGGACTGGGAGACGGAGAGAAAACTAACCACAGCCACATCCATCACTGAGGATCAACGGGCTCCTCCCAAGGTCAGGCCTCCACCCAGAGTGAGTGTCGGCCTGACTCGAGTCACACCCGCCGCTGACTGACCTCTCATCAGGTTATGATTTCTATCTATGGCTGTGTCAATCATTGTGAGTGAGATTATCTCCCGCGGGATTATCTCGCCCAGATTATGAGAGTCCGTCAGGTGAGTTTCATCCCAGCACTGATACCATCCTGCCACAGTGACTCCATCACGAGACTCCGGCGGGCCTCATTCAGCCGGAGGGTCATTTCCCAACCCTGAGCCTCCCGCTGGAGCAGGCGCGGCTCGCCTCGCCTTCCTCCTCCTGGACGCCAGTGAGGAGAGAATGATCGACCCACCCCCAGCCAAAGCATCTGCCACTCGCTCTGGTGCCACACTTGCAACACAGAGCGCCATCACCACGTCTGCTCGATCCTGCCTCTCCTCACGCTTGCCGCTGCATTCCTGTCTGCTCCGTGCCAGGATCCACATGCACCGTTCATGAGCCTTAACCCCAGGCGCCACCGTCCGTGGGCCCTCAACGATTGTGTCTGTGATTTATTAGACACGCCATTATGCAGCCGAGTGCTCCGTCAGATCAAAGTCAGTGACGCCGCCCAGGAGTCCTGCTGTTCTGCCTGGAAAAGACGCGAGTCCAATGACGTGAGGAGTGCGTGAAACTGATACGTCAAACAGTGAAACGGGCAGGTCAGTCAAAGGAGTGCATCACCACGCTTCTGTCAAGAAAGTAGTGAAGAAAAAAGCCAAGCAGTGAGTCAGAGTAACGGGTCGCGGTTGCCAGCTATCGCGGTCGTAAAGGGATGTGCGAGGGCCACGCAGACGCCGCTCACCTCAGTGAGCTGGCCAGCGCATGGAGGACTTTTTGTCCCAGTAAATCTTCTCTCAGAAAACCCGTGCTCCTCGGAGGTTTGGCTCCTGATAGGTGAGGCGTGGAAGAGCCGTCTCCGTGGCCATTCAGTCGCGTCTCTAATGAGAGGAAGAAGTGGGCAGGAGAGGCCACACTGGCTGACTTCTCAGCTCTGTGGGCAGAGGTGCCAGAAGCTCACAGCTGACAACCTGCAGAATTCTCTATGGACAGGAAAGTTCTCAAGGATTCCTGCCTGACTGGAGCATTTGAAGTGGGTGACATTCCTGATGACAGGCCGTGGCTTATGCAACCGCATTTCTGATCAAGTGGAAGACTGGGACGGGTATTGGGGGCAAGAGTTGGGGGTTTATAAATAGGTCAGTGGCGAACATGCGCACAGCGATGATGACCCAGCTGTGACGGCAGATGGAGAGCCAAACGAAAAAAAAAAAAGAAAAAAAGCTAAAAACAGCAAAAACAAGTGGATGATGAAAGGGCTGTGCAGGAGAGTTTGCTCGCCACATTGACTTGAAATAGTGTCACCCAGCACAGAGTGAGGGATCAGCAGTGAGTGGACAACTAAAAGTGCAGAGTCAATGAATCCATGGCCAGCACGGCTCACTAAAGCACAATGACCGAGATTCAACTCTGGCACGGGGCTGGACACAGTTCTCAGCAGCAGACGCTCCACACTCACACTGGCTACTGAGAGAGAGAGAGAGAGAGAGAGAGATGAGCAGCTCCAGACGGGAAACACCAACCTGACTCCAGAAGGTTCAACAGCAAGATGCTGTCAGTCACCGCAGTACACACTCCTCCGTCACTGTGCTTTTTCACGCACGAGGCTTTGACTTCACCACGAGCTCACCTTGGAGTCAAGCCAATTCATCCTCCAGCCTGGTTGATCACCTTCACTCTGCTCGCTTGATCCTTAGTTGACACAGGGAAATGAAAAGACCTGAGCACGTGAGGAGACGTCAGCGCCACCTCAGGCCCCCCCACTGAGGCACAGCAGGCTGCCAGGTCATCCTTCACACAGACCCTCTCTGGCTCCCATCCCCCCACTGCATGTGCCCATCCCCCCGTACATTTGCATCACAATGGAGATGGTTCAGAAGGAGAGGGTTTGAGCAGCCAGGGGCCTCAGAGAGAGCCATGATCTCACGGGCTGCTAAAACACACAGCTCCTGCCGGCAGATCGCGCAGACCCCAGGAGTCAGACAGTGGTGTCACTGATGGACCACGCGGAACTGCATCGACACGGCAAGGGTGCGCTCCTCGAGTCTTCTTCCAACTTACAGGGTGTAATTACACGGGCCAGTGCAGCAACACGCTCCTGCTGCGTCTCTCCATTCAGCAGACACTCCACCATGTTGAAGGCCAGGGTCCACCAGCGCCAGGCCAGCACCTGGGCTTGGCAGCTGGGTTGGAGGCATCGCCCCCTCCTTAACAAACACCTGGGATGAGTGAGTACGAGCACTTTGCTCTTCAGAAGAGTCAACCTCACATCTGTCATCCAGGCCAGTGGCTCCTTTGGTTTGGTTCACCTGCTCTTTACATAGTGCTAATATTGATGGCGTTGTTTCAAGTTCACTTCCTGCCTTTAACGGTGCTAATGTTGACATGGACAAAAGTCATGTAGAATAACTTGATAGAACTGGTCATGCTCCAGAGAGTCCTGTCACACGGTGCCTCCGTCTTTATCCGCTGGATCCTGTCAGCAAAGAGAACTGCAGGCTTTCTGCATGTCATTTAGCAAGACCTGAGGCGTCACTTCAACGATGATTTCATCCAGGCGCCATCGCCGAGCTGCAGACACCGTTCCCACAGCAGCAGATGACGGACACCTGTCACTTCCATCTCCAGCAGGGTTTAAGAGCAAAGGAGCGGAGGCAGACGCAGAGCGCTGGACGTCGCGAGTTTGATCACAAATCATACCTGGACGTGTGGTGAAAAGAACGGTCTCCGGCCGGAGGAGAATGCTGCCATCGTGATGAATGAGACGATGGCACACTGACCTAGTCACGCTGCGGCGCCAGTGGGGACGCGCTGCCCTACTGCTGCACGCCCCTCTGTGCCTCTCTTCTCCTTTCTCTGCTCTGGCCGTCTGCGTCTTTGCCCTCACGGCTTTCTTACCTGACGAGAGGTAAGGCGGGCAGCTCAGCTCAGCTCGGGTCAACGTCACTTTAGTCTCACTTGTGGAGACTAAAGGGAAGAGCAGCCAGCTTAAATAAACACACAAGCATCTTCCCTTCTGCCCTCGACTGCATTCCTGCTGAAACCACGTCTGCCTGGAAAGCCGGCCGCCGACAGAAGCAGCAGTTGCCATGGCAACGGGCTCTGTAGCACGTCTGCGGGCCAGCGCAGCGCGGGGAGGCGAGCCCCCTCAGACGGATGCGTGCATGGGTCCCAATATCAACGCTGCTGAGCTGCCATGGCCACGACATCTCCATCTTCATCCACTCAGACGCATGGATCTGCAGCAGGAGCAGCGCCGCCGCGTCTGCCTCCCGCCAGTCAATAAGCCATCTGATCCAATTCATTATCATCACAAAGAGCTTGGCGTTTCTTTCTCTTCTCAGGCCCACACGCCCTTTCATGCCAACACACAGCAACGGCTGCTCTTTGTCTTCAGACTGGGTCAAACATTCCGCGACAACGCCACCACCAAGGCGCACGTCGTTGTCAGCAGCGGCCAACTTTGCGTTTGAGAATGTTCCAGTTGAGAGGATCTGGGCTCTGTGGGAGAAGCACATGCGTCAGTGTGAAATAGTCCAATCTAAATGTTCACGTTTTGTTCAGGAGAGGAGAAGCCATCGGAAGATCTGAACTCCTCACTCACCCTCTCTGTCTCTGGCACCTTCACTGTCCTGCTCAACAATGTCCATGAACTCTGGCCCGGGACTGCCAGTTCTAACATTCTCTGTCCAACGTGTCCCTGAATCTTCTAGAGGCATGAGGCCGACCTGCGTCAGGTCAAACACTGAGGCACGAGACATGGTGGTCACATCAACTAAAGTTGTTCATTTGCATTCAGTTCAATCACTGCCATCAATTATTCAAGGAGACATAGCAAACGATACATTAATGCAGCAACTGAGGCATTTCAGGAGATCATTGGCCTTAAAACATCACATCCTTTACAAAGCCCAAGCAGCGGGAGAGCAAACTTCCTGCTCCTCGGCACTTTAGCACTTCAGCCCACAGTTGAATCCCCTGACCAAGCAATGGCAGAGGCCTTCGCCGTCCAGCGTCCAGCAAAGAGCATTTCTCTCCCCTCACTCCCGCAGACATGCACACCCTCCGTCTGGTCGACTTGTTCTGAGCAGAAGCTGTCTGTCCTGTTGG
The DNA here is from genome assembly GCF_027744825.2 of Synchiropus splendidus. NCBI lineage: Eukaryota > Metazoa > Chordata > Actinopteri > Syngnathiformes > Callionymidae > Synchiropus > Synchiropus splendidus. The sequence continues at coordinate 21,003,514 of NC_071349.1, forward strand.
GCCCTCTTCCGACACGTCGGGCTCGGCTGGCGGGCGAGACAACGCCGCCTTTTCAAGGACGTGAGAGCTCATCCTGGAGTACGGCACAAACAGGGCCATTGTCCGGGGGACAGGAGGTCGGAGGCCGAGCGAAGATGTGACGCGCAACAGTCGTCGTGTCACCAAGAATGGCACGAAGACCTGCACTTTACTGCTCCCAGTGATGGATGAAGAGCGTGGCCAGCGACGTGAACCCTGACTGTAACAATCTACTCCAAGAGCTAACAGGATTGGCGGCCAAATTAGCTCAAAGAAGGACACTCTCCAACGCTCCAAGTCTCTTCCAGCGCCTCTCCTGAGCCTCATACCAGGAGCTGGACTCACGTGCATGTTTGTCCTTGCATTGAATGGGCACAGGAACATTGAAGTTTGGAGGTGGAGAGCAAACTCTGTCTGTCTGGTCAGATGTTCCCTGAAGAGCAGCGACTGTGGCTTGAATGGCAGAACAGGTGAAAAAAACCAAGCCAGACACAACAGGTTGGGATGACGGAACAAAGGGTTGCGGTGCGTTTCCTTCTGAAGTTTCAGAGTCACTGACCACCAAGGTCTCATCTATGACATACGAGGCTGCCGTTTGGGATGATTGGAAGGCCACACGGCCTTTCTGGAGAACAGAATGACATTGACAATGGCTACCTTTCGTGCAACGGTCCTTCTCAGTGTCAGAGCCGGTTCGCCCTTACGTCACCAACAACCCTTTGAAACGTGATGACCAGCGACGCGAGCAGGCGACGACTTGACTCTGACACCAAGCATGAGAGAGAAAACAACAAACATGTTGGAGAGATGGAGCCAGCCGCCAGGATGGGTGACTCCGAGCCCCTCGGGTGTATTCCACAGTGGAAGGATGGAGAGCCCTCTCTGGGTGGCGCATGCATACCACTGCTGCCTCGTTTGTCTGAGTGTGTGCACGTGCGGAGGGCCATCTCTGCTTCACGCAAGGAATGTCAGACAGCCGGAGAATGGATGACAGGAAGCCATAAATGTGCTGCGACTACAGCGCTGCTCCTGTGGCCTGATGATGGCAAAGAAGGGCTGAAACCTCGACCTCCCCAGAGGAACTCAGCCACATAGGTTCTCCAGGCACTGCGAACTTGGAGTGTGTGCTGCTCAGCCCCGCAGTGATGCAACCAACTCTTGTCATCCACACACCATTCACGGGACTACAACAAGTTGCGATCACAACAGGATCCGGACTCCAGAGCTCGGTGCACATCAGGCGCTCGGTGATTGGCCCCCATCCGCCGGTCCCGCCCGGGGGCGGGGCTTGTGCTCCCGGTCGAAACACTCGCCGAGGATCCTCTGACACCCTTCAATGTGAGCTCAGCCGCCGCGGGTTCCACAGCCACGAGAGGGGGGACGTCTCGCCTCCAGTGCTAGCCAGGGAGAAGGGAGCGCAGTCGGATCGCCACCAGCTCACGGCTGGATCGTGAACTTTGGATTCGGTCATCAAACACGTCCGTTCCCCATTTTTGTCTTCATCCACGGTGGAAACATGGGAGTCCAGTCGTCCAAGGGTGGAGTAGCTGTGGAGGGCAAAGCCGCCGCGGACCCCGCTGCCGCGAAAGCCAACGGCCAGGTGAGTGAGGCTCGTGCACATGGCCCCAGACCCCCTCACGCACATCACCCGATGGCTGCGCACCCGAACCGTTTTGCCTAAATGCAGCTTGAAGTGCAGCAAAAGGATCAACAGATGCGCTCAAGCCACTCTTTTGTTGCGGAGCGCGACTGACGCCCTAATCCCTCACAGAAAGCCCGGGTCTGGCCCCAAAGTGGGATTTCAACAGGCTTCTCTGTCATGAAACGTCAGCACACGCGCGATATTTGCGCCGCCGTCGAACAAAAGATGCGGACGGCGCAACGGATGCAAATGCGCTCGCCAGGAAGCGCAAACAAAGCGAGGACTGGCGCGACGCACACGCGCGCACACCTCCTCAGACGCGCGTTCTTCCGCTCCGTGTCGGCGAACGCGTTGAATGCTAGGCTCTCGTAGTGGACGGGGTCGTTTAGAACCGTTCTCTCGCTTCTGTGACTCGGGATTTGATTGATTCAGACCGCTGCAGACAACAGTTGTCGCCGGCGGCTGCAGACCTCAGTCCGAAGCAGATGCCCGGGTGAATCCTTTGTTCCGCAGCTGGGAGCTCTACTGCCCCCTGCTGGCCCCCCTGCTCCCCCTCCGCTGTCTGGGAAAGCTGCTTTCCTCAAGTATAACATGGATTATCTGTCGGAACAAATGGGCTGATGCTAATCTGTCATATGCCAGATCGCGTGTTTGATTTATTAGTGTTGCTGGCGCTCAACTGGACAGCTAATCCCTCGATGTTTTGACGTGTTTCCCCTCTCCCCCTCGAGGGAACATTTGTGGATGTGACCCACTTAGAAGAGCGTGGTGCTCACGTGGCTTGTCTTCTGCAGGAGAACGGCCATGTGAAGACCAACGGGGACGTGTCTGCCAAGCCTGATGGAGAAGCGGCAGCCGCAGATGGAAACGGAACAGCTGAAGCAGCCAAGGAGGGGGAGGCCAGCGCCGGAGATGCCATCGAGCCCGCCCCTGCAGCTGAGGGAGAGGCTGCCAAGACCGAGGGCGAGCCTGCCAAGGAGGTCAAGAAGAAGAAGAAGTTCTCCCTGAAGAACTCCTTCAAGTTTAAGGGCATTTCGCTGAAGAAGAGCAAGAAGGCCAGCGAGGAAGGCAAGGAGGAGGCCACCTCCCCGTCCACTGAGGACAAGCCCGAGGAGAACGGCCACGCTGCCAAGGAGGCCACGGAGGAGACGCCGGCCGCCGAGCCCAAGGAGGGCGGGGACGCCGCTCCCGCTGCGGCGGCCGCACCTGAAGGCGAGGTCACGCCTGCAGAGGAGGCTCCATCCACAGAGGCCGCTCCAGCCGAGGAGGCCCCCGCCGAGGACACGACGCCACCTGCCGCCCCCGAGGGCGAGGCCAAGGCAGAGTGACTGCTCCCCGCCGCCACATCTGAACTGACTCTCCAAGATGAAAGTATATAAATATATATATATACACACACACACATATATATATATATATATATATATGAAAGACGTGTGCCACGTTCTCAAAGTTCTAAAGAAAGCTCCAGAAGAAGACGAAGGATATGTCACCTTTGCTGATTCAACCACCGGTTCACTGCCTCGTCTTCGTCCTTCGACAGACAGCGTCTCGCCGGACCCTCTGATGATGAAAGCTTGAGGAGAAGGTCGCCGATTGTATGCGGAGCGAATCAGGAATACTGACCTCGGAGAAGCATCCTGTTCAACTGCGTGGCAGCCCTATAACTTTTGATTTGTCATTGGTCATCATTTTGGGATGGAAAAGAGTGTCGCTGTCCTGGAGCGGGGCAGGCCGCCGCCCTCACTCCAACTGACTGTTGTATGGACACACAAAACCTTTCCGACGGTCCTAATCCTTTCTAGAATTCTGCGTTCCTATATTTGACCCCCAAATTCCCAAGTATTTTGTCATGTATAGAAAAGTGAAAAATGAGCAGGGGAGTCTTTGTTTGTGCGTTTTCATTCCTTTCTGGCGACAGCAGCCTTCCAGCTTCCTGACTATGGCAGTCTTCTCATGTCAGTGGTTGGGACTGTGTACAAACAGACGTGAGCTTGTTCTCTGTAAATATGTTCCGGCCTGGATCTCGGGTTCTCTTTCTTTTGCTATGGTTAAGATGTTTTATTGTCTCTTTTACTAAGGCTAAATAAATGTCTGATCCCCTCCGTCAGTCTGCTCTTTCTTCTACACTTTACACGTGCTCAGTTCCGTCCTCATATCCACGCAGCAGCTGAAGCCCATAACCGAGTCATCGCCAACACGTCAACAGTCGCGCACTTACTATCAATGGAGTGACGCTGACGTCAGAGGCGGAGGCGACGGTCTGTGGCGCCCACTGGTGGACAGATCCGATCCCGCAGCACTTCTTGTGCGGGTCTTTTCTCATGGTCGCTTGGGTGCCGAGGTCCCATAACCTTGTCTTTCTCCCATTTGTTTGGTGTTTTGTCGCCTGACCCTCACCGCAGCGTTCCATCTTTTCATTGGAAAGTATCGTGCGCAGTAGACTCACTCAGAAGATGGGGCTGCGCTGAGGCCTGCGTGAGATGCTCCTGCATCTGCTCCCAGACAGCGACAGGAGCTGGGCAGTTGGGAGTGGCCTTTCTGGCGCCGGCGCTCAGGGACAATGGCAGACATGACAAGATACGCATACGTTACATGTCTGCTGGGTGAAACTGAAACAGTCCCAGCAAGTCTCCTAACCCTAACCCAAAACGACCTGTGACCAGGGTTCACAATGACCGCGCACGTCCACACCAACGGAAAGTAGGAAAGAAACGACGGACAGCATTTTATTGTTCCATTAAACAGCTGTAAATGGTTGGAGGGGCCTGGCGCTGAAGAGGCTTCCAGGTGTGAAAAGATGTGAGTGAACAGTGGTGTCTGTGCTGGTCTTGACAGCCCGTCACGAGAGGGCCAGTGTCTTGCACGGAACGGGCCCATCCTCACTGTTCAATAAATACACAAAAATATATAGCTCCCTGACAGAAACGGTCCCGAGGATGATGCTTTTGAAACATGGAGACACCCCCTTCCTCAGTAGCACAAGCAACACAGTGTTCAATATAACGCACAGAAAGGCACCAAAAGGGCGCCGGGCGCTGAGGAGGCTTCTACTGGAGTCCGTGCGTCCTCAGTGGGGTCCAGTGGAGGGGGCTCTCCTCCTAAAGTGTGGTGCTGGCGCCCATCTCCTTGGCCTTGTCCCGCTTGCTCAGGCTGATGGTGCTCCCCAGCGTGGGGTCCTTCCTGTACGTGGATCTGGGCGGGGCCATGTTGGTGAGTTCGTGTCTCTCAGCGAAGATGAGCCTCTCGTTCTCGTGACGGACCTTGAGCAGTTTGCTGATGCGCTTGCCGACCAGGTAGACCATCTCGCAGAAGCACATGAAGATGCAGAGGGCGCTCGAGGTGACCATGAACAGCATGAAGATCTTCTTCTCAGTGGGGCGACTGATGAAGCAGTCGACAGTGTTGGGGCAAGGGTCCAGCCGGCACTTGGACAGCCTGGGGACAGAAGACGTTTGTGCCGTCAGATGTGTGTGTGCGCGTGAGCAGTCAGAAGAGCCTGATCAACTCACTTGGGCAGGTCATATCCATGGTAGATACGGAACAAGATGTAGAGGAAGGCGATGTCGAAGCCGGCCTTGAAGACCAGGCTCAGCAGGTAAGTCCACCACAGGCCGCCGCGCTTCTTGCCGGGGTTGGCGTACAGGTGTGAGCCATTGTGAAGCGCCACGTACTTCTTGTCTTTTCCTTCCCGGTACTTGACGTGGGCCATCACCATGAGTGAGGGACAGGTGACGAAGATGAGCTGCAAGGCCCACAGACGGATGTGGGAGATGGGGAAGATGTGGTCGTAGCAGACGTTGGTGCAGCCCGGCTGCAAACACATGGCAACAGCTCTCAGTCACAGCAGCGGACGTGCCGCCCCCCTGCCCCACCACCACCACGCGCATGCCCATTCACTGTTTTGTTTTTTTCTTAGAGGTGAAGATGCTCAGGTGCTCATTGGCATCAGAGGGACATGCGGAGAGGTTGGGAGACACAGTGACGGAGAACAGCCTCAGCTGGTTTGGACAGGACGGAGCAGCACACAAGTGCCAAGATTTCACCATAAATCCAAAGATTGAATTCTTTATCATTAATTGTTCAACACACATTTCCACCACACTGAGTAAATATGTGTGGTAAATACTACAGAACGGATGAAAGGTGTTCCAGGTGGAGGAGCTGCGTACTAAAGGCTCCACCTCTCTCACGGGCCCTGGGTAGCAGCTGCAGGAGCCGCTGGTCCAGCAGCCACTTGAGGAGGGTGTTTGGTCGGGATGGGCTCTAGGCGACCCGACCGTGGAGCAGATGCGTGCAAGTAGTTTTTCAATCAACACTGGTCTTTGAAGACAGCGAGGGAGCGCGAGGGAGGGGGAGGGAGGGTGGCGGCCCGAGACCTCTGTAGCGTCGAAAGAGTTTAGCTGTCCAGACTGTTCTTGTCCAGACGGGGAGCCCGTCATGTAGCTCACATACCTGTTGTTGTACGTTTGCTGTGAAACTGGATGGAGATAAAGGGCGCGCGAGCGAGAGCGTCTGCAGCTCATGAATGGCCAGCGGCACGTGTCGGTCACACTGACTGCACCGGACCATAAATGCTCATCACTGACGCGCTGCTCTGATCCAACCAGACGATTCTGAGCAACACGGTGCACACGATGACGCACACAACATTCCCATAGGTTTAACCCGTTCCACCGGCGCGACCACACTTCTTACCTGCCGGGTGTTGCACACAAAGTCCTTGCTCTCGTCGCCCCAAACCCTCTGCGCCGCCACCACAAACACCAGCACTCGGAACACAAACACCATGGAGAGCCAGATCCTTCCGAAGGCTGTGGAGTACTTATTCACTCCGCTCAGCAGGCTCTCCAGTCCCGACCAGTTCATCTCTGAGTCTGGCCCGGCCCGGGCTGTGGACGCTGAAGAGGCCTGCACAGGAGAAGGAAAGTCCACTCAAACACCCATGTCGCTCCAGAGCACGCCCCACTTCCTAACTGACAAGCGTGGACTCGCTGTGGCCGAGGAGCAGCTGCACCTCCGCCACCCTGAGCTTGTTCGGGCACGTACGAGGCTACGAAGCTTTGCTAACAGCAGACGTGTGGATCTGTCCTTTTCTTAGCTCCAAGGCCTTAGGTGCCTTTCATGTCCCAAATGCAGCGATACCCACCGTGTTTTTCAACGAGTGGCCCTGAACAACTTCCGGGAAGAGAGGTGGTCCACATACTTATACTGGTCGAGGGCAAAGAGTAAGAGGAACCAGAGAGGTCCCTCAATACAAGTAACATCCGACTTACCACCTGCTCGACTCACGTCCACCCGGAGCCTAAATGTGCAGAATAAAGAGGCCTTGTCTTCACCCACAGCAATCCAAGATGGGAACCGCGACCACTTCAAACCAGGAGTCCTCTTAGAAGACGGTTCCTAACTCAAGCATTTTCATTCTGTGGCTGTACATGTGCTGGAGCGTACGTGTAAATCACGTGAATGACAGAGGGACGGGAGCCGTCCAGATGATGTCATGCACTGCACCTAGGGAATGTCCGTCACTCTGCCGAGCTGCCATTCAATCATGTATCGTCTCATCTTGCTCAGGGGCTCACAGTGACCTGACCGAGCGTCCAGTTGTCCAGTAAAGGCTTCATCCTCAGTGAAGAGCACAGGGTTTCATCTTCCTGAGGGGGTTGCCCACCTGTCATCACGAAGCTGCTGCACACTGTCGACTTCCAAGTCTGTGTCAAGCGTCACAGAACCCACCATTTCACCACGACCAGACGTGGTGTAGTCACTGCTAACTCCAGTTGTTCCAGCCAAGGCTCATCCAGCAGGAGACTCCTGTATTCTTCTGTCCTCTCAATTCTCTGCCTCGACATGTCTCAGCCGCAACGTGCCAGATTTCTCTCACAACTGTACAGCCTGGCACCTCCTCCGTTTCAAAAACACCGCTGGAGCGTTTGGATCAACAGAAGCAAACCTCAAACCAATCAGCTGTCTGAAGACCCCTGGTTGTTTCAGTGGTTTTGTGCCACCTGACACCGTACTGGTCAACCAAGGTGTAAGTTGATAACACATGGCTGTTGATCACAATCATAACTCAGTTCTATTAGTTGAATGGGCCCCGGGTCCATTTGTTCTGGGAGAGTTGGGCCCTGAGGTCCCACAGGTTCAGAGCCCCTGCTTGACAGTATGGAGCGCACCATGGCCAGGCCTTCCTGCCTTGTGGCAGAGCTGGGTGTTTAGATAGTGGAATTCAGGAGTGACTCAGCGCGGAGTGTGTGTTAACACTTGAACCTCTGGTGTCAGAGCAGCTGGTTGCAGTCCTTCAGAAGAGTGAGGAAGTGAAAAAACAACGCGATGTAGGACGTCTGCTTAGATTATGATGTTTGATCTCACACAAAAAACCCAACCTGTCTGGGCGCGGGTGACAACTTGTATCCGTTTTGCTCCATGAGTAAATCACAATAATGGCCTGACCTGTTTACCGTCAGCAAGTGTTGCTCCTTTGAGGCGGCGACAACTGAAAGTGACTGGAAAAAAGACTCACCTGTTCCTGGTTAATGTAGGTTTCAAAGCTGACACGCAAGTAGGTTGAAAGACGTCGATGAAAATGTGAAATCCAAGATCTGATGAGGTCAATTTCAAGTTCTCTTCGCTCTCTTGTCCTTCTGCTCTTTCCTCCTCCTCGCCCTTCTTTCAGTAAATCTTGCCAAACCAGATTCAGCAGCTGTGACGTCACCGCACGCACACACACACTTATTTACATGCAGAGGCAGATACCAGAGACAAGAAACCCAACACCTGGAGGAAGTGCAGAGGGAGGGTCTCCCCAACCCCCCCCCCGTGTGTGCGCGTGAAAAGAGACCACACCCTGAAACCTATGAATCACAAACTATTTTCCTTAACAAGACGTTGACGGCAGGTGGAGTCAGACCTTTTAAAGTGGTACACGTCCACAAGTCAAAAGACGAGCCTGAGATTTGCGTCGTTTTGCTCTTGTTTTCGGTGATGCTCGTTTCTCAACACGCAACTGAAGATGAACGCAACCTGACACACACACATATTTATATATATGTATTCCAATGCTTAAATAAATAAGACAGAATGAAAGCAAAAAAAAAAAACAAACAAAAAAAAAACATTTTCAACACATTCATTCAACGCAGCGCAGGCTGAGCGTAACAAAGCGGAAATATGAGAAGCGTACTTTCAAAATAAAAGACGCATCCCACCGTGAAAATAGGTCACTTTTGAAAGCCTGTCTACGGAAGTTGCCGTTCTTAAGTCGCAGCTCGACACTTCAACATGTCTCCTTCGGCGGATTTGGAGCGTCTTTAGTTGCCTTCCGACTGTGTATGTATGGGGATTCTTCGCAAAAGCTCGTTGTTGTTTTTGTCGAGGTCATTTGCCTTGTCTCTGTAGTACAGACGCATGTGTCCGTCTGAAACATTTCCCCCCGATTATTGTCGTGTAGCGCGACTTCGGTCGTTTCTCTGGGTCGTTTTGACAAACCAGACAAAGGCCGTGCGTGGATGTGGCTGCTTCCCTCCACTGTACTCTGCTGAAGCCTCGCCATTTTAAAGTGGCGGCGTTTACAGGAAGTTGACCTCAAAAGTGATCATTGGCGCGCCGGTGCTGACGGGCTGTGCTTCATCACCGCGCAGGTTAGCATCGAGCTAGCGGGCCGTCGCCAGACACGAGCAGCAGTGGCAGCAGCAGCGGCAGCAGCATCAATGGTGCGGCCACATCCCGGAGCCGTCACATTCTCCCGTGTCCGCTCAATGAACCACCTCTCCAGCTCTCATCACAGTGAGTCATTTGCTTGTTAGTCGGGTTCACGTGATTCGGATGCACGGAGATGTGGAGCAGACGGTGACCCAGAATGGAGGCGCGCAGTCTCAATGTCAACGCGTTATTCTGAATGTCTGATCGTGGCATTAGAATGAAAGCGGCTTGACAGGTGAGTCGTCGGTGCTGCAGGTGGCGGAGGATGGTTCGACAGACGTGTGGTCTGTCAGGACACGGCCTCCTCCTCCTTCGTCTTGTGCCTCACACATCTGTGTTGTTTCAGTTTCTTCTGTGGAGCATCATTGACATGATCACTACCTTGGACAAGAGGGTTCTTTTTTTTCTTATCAAAAACAAGCAGAGGTGCTCAGCTGCAGCCCATTTGATTTGTGCGTCCAGTTTTTACATTTCTTAAATTCTCTGCATTAATACACCACTGAAGGGAAGGACCGGCAGACCCACATGCTCCTTATAGATCCTGAAGTTCAAGTATGTGGAATGAATTTGACGGTGACAAGTGGACTGCGTGTCACATGTGGGCGCTCTGGAGGAAATGCTTTGGCCTCACGACAGCCACTGTGATGCTGCAGCTTCTGCAGCTGGCGTACTGCATGCTGCTCGGCCACACTTGGCTCGGTGTTTTAATGGACTGAAAAGACCATTTAATAACTAACATAATCTGTATGTGGTGTCTGCAGTAAGCTGAGACCTGCACTCATAAACGCGGCTACGCTACCGTGCAGAACACTTGGCCGGCACACATTTTTGTCTGGATTCGAGCATCTTTCAGTCTCACCGTTTGGGGACCCAACACTCATCTCCTCCTTATTGCGTTGCCATTTGATCTCAGTATAAAGGAATGCATGGCAACTGCTGACCGCAGTCTCCCCCACGGTCAGCGAGGTGTGGACACTTCACGCTGCCATTCAACCTGTCCGCCCTCGCTATAAACCGACGTACCGGTGGGCTGCTGTCGTCTTTGTAGGAGGTTCCATGTGCCGGAGATTTGATTTGACCTGCCCGCTGTCAGTTTAAACACCCCTGGGTTAAACTAAAATTATGGCAAATGTGGCGTGAGTTCCGTATCGATTGCATTGGAGTTGACCTCGCTGCTATGCTAATGCCAGTAGCGTTTTAATTGTCTAATAAATGCCTCTGACATTACCTTGTTAAACTCATTGATCTGTGTCAATGAATGAAAATTGTCTGTTTGGAAGGTTTCCGTGAATAAATGAATCACCACTGGAAGAATGGTTGACTGAGTAACAACATGCATTGTGTTCACTGCTGTGAGCATCCTGTGCCAGCGACTGGAAGCTACATTTGTATGCTATATTTGTTGCCATTCAGGATTTGTCTAAAGGCTGAGCACTAATATCTGCTGGAGCTGATCTGTGATTCGTTCCAACATCTCCGCTGTGTGTCTGCCAGGCGGGTCCAGAGCCAAATGAATGTGCCACTCTCTTCTGGGCTCGGCGCTTTAGTCAGACCATGATGACAGCAGCTGTGTCGGAGCGGACCCTAGTACATGGTGCTTTGGGAAGGTTCGCTGCAGCCCATTGTTGATCACATGCTAAAACCACCCAGTCAGTCAGTCAGTCAGTCAGTCAGTCAGTCATCTTGGTGTGGCCTTGACCACAGGCCTTTCCAATGTGCGCTGTGGTTGAGTTGTGTGTTGACTGCGTCTAATCCCCCTGCTCTTCTGGGTCAGGCTGCACATGTATGGCGTTTGCGAGCCCCGCAGGGGAGTTCTGCCAAGCCCAGCACCTGCTGCTCATCGTGGACAAGTGAAGAGGAGAGCACAGCCAGGCACAAACACTGTCATACTCGCACCCACAGCACAGGTGTGTGGCTGCAGCATTCTCTCCTTCTAACCACTGTCACCATGCATGTCTGTGTACTGACAGGTCCTTACTGCCGCCGTGTTGAAACCATATGAAGACAAGCCAACCTGTCCGCTGGAGCGGGGCAGACTTGGGTGCCCTCCCAGGCATCTTTGCTTTCCTCTTTGGCTCTTCAGCGCTCTTTCATTAGACTGCATCATCGCTAAATGGGCTGACACCTTCTGAAGACAGGGACAGACCTTTTCTCACCTGTTCTCAGACTCAGACAGCGGTGCCTTTTGTCCAAGTTCCCGTCATCGTCAGCGACATTTGTGGCTCTCAGGATGAATCGGCCGGCTCCGGTTGAGATCACCTACGACTGTCTGAGGTTTCTCATCACTCACAACCCCACCAATGCACAACTGGCAAAGTTTATAGAGGTGCGAGAGAATGTACCTTTTCCACCTCTGCTCTGCCTTCATTTTGAATGCGTCCGTGCAGGATCTGAAGGCATTCGGCGTCAACACTCTGGTGAGGGTGTGTGCAGCTACTTACGACAGGACTCCAGTGGAGCAAGAAGGAATACAAGTGCTGGTGAGTGACGGTCAGCCTGAGCTGGTTTCATGGAAAAGGGCAGTGGAAAATGAATGAATATCTATTTCAAACAACTCTGTCGTCATCAACCTGAGGAGCACAAGGAGAAGAAAAGTTCCTGTCAGCTTTGCCCCATACAGCTCTGGGTGTCTGGTGTAGTCCTGTGAATGAACCTGAGTGGGGATCAGGCTTCTTGAAACAACTGGCTTTGCTGTAAACATCTATTTGTACCAAAATAACTTGACAAACAACAGGCAAACCAGCATCTGTTACAGACATGAAGTCAGCCACGGTTGCCATGGTAACACTCTGAGATGCAGGGGTCCCCTGAGCAATTGTTTTACTTGACGAGGGGCGAGGAGGGGAGCGCCAAATATTCCTCCCATTAGAAAGCAATGAGGTAGTGAAGGATTGTTTCAAGTTTGGAACTTATCTGCGGTTTTCTCCTGTCATCAGCGTCAGACATCCCATCAATGGCAGCGCTTCCATGCTGCGCGTGTCGCGACTCGCCAGATAACGGCGCGTAACAAATATGGCGACCGCGATGGCAAAAATACGCTTGCGAAAGGTTTGAGGGGGTTTTCTCACCGCAGGTCCACCTATGGCGCCATCTGGATCAGCTTTCTGCTTCTGTCACTGTTGATGCTTGGTGTCCTGAAAGTTGCCAATGTCCTGCATGTGGGAAGCGTAGTTCATGTGGAAGCACCGAGTCTCTAACGCCACACTTGTACTGGCAGGACTGGCCCTTTGAGGATGGCTCCGCCCCCCCTGATCAAGTGGTGGACGACTGGCTGAGCCTGCTGCAGGCCAAGTTTCGCGAGGAGCCAGGCAGCTGTGTGGCCGTCCACTGCGTCGCTGGACTTGGACGGTTAGCAGAACACTGACCACAAAGCAGTTGTCTGATAATTGTTGGAAGGAATTCAGCTGCACACCTTCAGTTCCTGACCTTTTCATCTCTGGACATCCAGAGCTCCTGTGTTGGTGGCGCTTGCTCTGATCGAGTGTGGAATGGAGTATGAAGACGCCGTTCACCTCATCAGGCAGTCAGTGTCTCATTTGTTGAGCCTCCGTCCGCTCGTCTTATTTTGACCTTTGCATATCCTCCGCTTCCTCAGGAAGCGGCGTGGAGCCTTCAACGCCAGACAGCTGCTTTACCTGGAGAACTACAAACCCAAACTGTGTCTGCGCTCCAAAGATTCCAACGGTCAGAGCTGCTGTGTTCAGTAGTCGACCAAAGCGCTTGGCTGGGATTTCCTTTGCAACAGAGTGGGGATATTGTTTGTCTAAATGTCAGATGTAGCAACAACAACAAAATATCTAGCAGAAACAGCACTATCTATCACAGCCACTGTGAAATCATCTTTATAGTGGACATATTTATTCCATGTGTCATTTTAAGTATGTATTCTATGCACCTGATTTCTTCTCTTGTCCCTATCTGTCTGTATTCAATAGGAAAGCCCGTCTGCTGTATTGAAATTGAAAATCTCAAAGATATTCAAGACAAGTTTGCTCCGTTGGTCGGTCATTCAGGAGCAACTCATGTCCAGGTCCAACTGTCCTGACTCGTGCACACGTCTCACATGTGTTCTGATGTGATTTCTTCATCAAGTTGTCCCTGTCTGAAATCTGCGCGGCGAGCCCGAAGCTCTGAGCCCGAAGCTCTGAGCCCGAAGCTCTGAACCCGCCCGCCGCTGTATTAGACCCAGATGTGAGGCATGATTGCAGCGAGTTCAGCTGTTCACATTCCTTCATTCACACGTGCTGTGTGTGTGAGCACATGATCCACATGACTTATTCCAGCGCGTTGTGTCTATCGTCACAGGCTTATGAGGAAGTGTGACAGAGAGGAAACACAAGCAAGTCTCAGTCAATTCAACACAGAAACGGGAGCAAGTGTGTTGTGAGTCTGCAGATGCTGCGGTGACGTCACGGTTCTCCAGTCCAGGGAAGCAGGAGCTCCGCGCAGGTCCATCTCTAACCCACGGGATGCTGCACCTCACGTGGCTTGGACGAGGAACTGGGGCTGGTGTTTTCACTTCCAAGTGTGAGGATCCGTACCCTGCCAGTGAGCAGAGGCTCCCAGGAAGCCCAGCGCCTTTGGCTGGGTGAGGCGTTTTCTGACGTGTTTCCAAGAGTTCTGTGCAAACAGAGCCATGCTGATGTGCTCTCTACGGCTCCACGACACATTTGCACATGGGTTGCTCTTCACGTGTAATCATACTCTCAAGCTCTTTCAGTAAAGTCAATCCGTTTCAATGACCGTGACCACAGCTCCACTCTGTCTCATGGATGCTGTTGCGTTGGTACATCATTTCATTTTCTCTCTCATGTACTCATTCGCATATTACTTTGTGACTTGTGTGTCTGGTAGCAGGTGGAAAACCATTGTATCACACTGGAAAAAATAAAGTGTCAACAACTTCAAGGCCTTCCTTTTTTGATTCTTCTTCTTTTTCAAGAACGTCTTTGTGGCAGTTGGGCAAGTCGTGTTCTGTGGAGGTGCCACCCGTCGACCTTTCTCTGCCTGGAATGCCAACTTCCTGCTGGTGGCACCTTCTCTGCTGGTCTGTGACAAGTTGTGTGTGGGATGGATCTTCTCCATGGGAAGGTGGAGCAGCGCTGCAGGCCCCTCTGACTGGTTGATGTGGCTCATGTGCGCTGACCTCATTAGCATGACAGGCCCTGGTGGGCGCCGGTGTCACACCGGGTCACTGGATGATTCAAGAGTCGGTCATTTTATTGACTGACCTGGCAACCTACATGCACGACGACCAGGCCTCTAGAAACACAGTTGATGGTTGAGCCTTTCATCCTCTGATCCTATGCTTGTATGGAGTTGAAGAAACGCGATAAAAGATTGATGTGTGCAGTTCTCTGATAATCGTCTGACCATCTGTCGAATGCGTCTTTGACAAGACCCTGATCTTACGAGGACATTCGGTCCGACCCACATCCGAACAACTGGGCGACTCTGACTGGGTCCCGCTCCAACACGCGCCAAACTCGCGTGCTCCTTGCTAATACTGCTGGGTCGTTTGTTCCTACAGTTCGGACTTGGACCGGCAGGTGGCGCCCTCTCCCCGTCCGGCCTGCACGAGTTCGTGATTTGGTCGATGAAGGCGGGTGTGAGAGGTCGGACGGACGCGGCGTCTCGGCTGCCTGTGACCAGACTGTCGAGTGTGACGCTGCGTGTGACAGGCTCCGGTGAAACAGCTGTGATGTGAGTGACGGAGTGTGGAGGGGGCGGCAGAGGGGAGGGAGGGAGGAAGGAAGGAAGGAAGGAAGAGGGAGGGACTTTGGAAAACAGCGGTCCGGAGTTGTAGCTTCTCCAAGCTTCAGGACTTGTGAACCGAGGCAGAAGAGGAGGAACCGCCCGCATGTGCTGAGGTCTGGGAGCGAAAAGCCACTCGAGAGACGGGATGTTGCCGGTGAGTTCCCATCCTGTCTGTGACGTGTGCCGCGGCATGTGGCACCTCTGCACACTCTGCTTTCCTCCCGCAGTCCGAGCTCTGGATGAGGCTTCATTGAGGAGTCTCTCGGTGGGGCTACCTCTTGACGGTGTCCCACTTCAGCCGGACTGTTTTCACACTTGTTCCGCTCACTCATTCATTCATTGTCTTTTGCTGGTCCCATCGGTCCGTGCAGGGGCCCGGGGCCCCAGAGGCCCGGGGCCCCAGAGGCCGGGAACACCCAGGACATCAGTTAGCCTGGGAATGTTTTGGGCTGGAGGGTGGAGACCCCCCAACCACCGGGACCTGTCACACCAAAGCCACACCTCAGATGTGCGGTTTTGGGCATGGGTGTGCTGACCTCTTTTGTTTACTGGTGTTCACACAGAGACGGACTGAGGAGCCGTTCAAACGCCACTTTTTTTTTGTTTACCACGTTTCACCTGAACGATGCGTACGAGCAAGGCCAGCCACCAAAGCCGCCGTGACATGTAGCACTCATTAAGAAGACTGAAGCGTGGACGGCGCTGTCCCGACGTTGAGAGATATTCTTTGCTTGGCTCGACTCACTCGCAGTGTCTTTGATGAGTGCGAGCTCTTCTATTCAGCTGGATAAGCTTGTGGATTCACCAGTGCACCCTTGTGGCGCAGCACGTCCGCGTTGTTAGCATGAGTGGACATAAATAGACAGGTGCTGATGACTGTTTTCATTCTCCCGTGACACGTAAACATGTGCAAGACTCACATTCCCCTCGTGTGTTCCAAACAATCAAAGATCCAGAGCCGTGCATACGGCGCGCTTTACTCCGACCTTTGACCCTGTGCTTGCTTCCCCACGTCTTCTTGTTTTCGCTGCTGTTATTGATAAGGTTTAGCAGCAACGACCACTGTCATGATCAGTGGAGGAACCTAGTGGGACTTTCTCAGACACGAGCCTCTCATGTTGCAGCAGCCACTCGCGCTCGCCACTGAAGATGGACGCCGGCCAACATGGCATTTCAAAGTGTGACACTCATTCCTGGCTTGGCCTGTCCACAGGCAGAAATCCTTGCTCAGGTCCGTGTTCCTCCTCCATGCTTTGGCCTGTGCTGCTCTGCTGCGTGCTTCATCCCTGCTGCAGTGTGTTTGTGACAAGCTGCAGTCGCCCGTCACCCCCAACCAAGTGGTCAGAGAGCTGTTTCTGGCCCAACCAAGTGGCAGCCCATTGATTCCTCTCCTCTGGCGAGCTGGACCAGGCACCGGTGTGCAGCAGCTGTTCCCGCCGCTGGCTGGTGATGGAGCAATTCTCCAAAGTCTGTCTCTGAGTTTGTTGAGACGAGACAAGAAGTGGTTGGAGGTCTATGTGTCAAAGTCGGAGAAGTTGTCTGTCCGTCGTCTAAATTCTCACACAGTCGCATACCACTGACAGTTGGACTCCAGTGTCGCATCAACACAATACACCAACAGTGATCCAGAGTAACGTCCACTTGTTGACTTTTCTGTCGATGATCTTTTGTCCACATACTAACAGACTCATTGATTTGGTTTTTGTTTCTATTTGATCTATTCCGACGTGTAATGTGATTTCCTAGACATACTTTTGAATTCATTCACATATTTCTACTGACTCGTTCGTGCATTTGTCACTTTTTGTGTCTCCTTGGAAAATACTTCATATACCTTTAAAATGTAGTTTAGTGACTCACTTCCTATTGTCATTGTTGTAGTGTCTATTTAATGACACATTTGTACTGGCTCGTCAGTTTTTCTATGCTGCTTGGTGCAGGAAATATTTCCCTTGATATTTATCCAATGTTAGAAATACAGTCTCTCTGAGTCCCCCCTCCCTCTTTTATTGTGTTGCTGGCACATGAACGGTTTTGGTTATAATTCCACTCACTGAGCAGGTGTCCGCAGCTGTGAAGGGTTGTGGGACGTAAATATCAGTGGCGGTGTGTGTTTCACCGTGGGGGAGTCGAATGCAGGTCAAGACTGAGCGGCGGGGATGTTGGCGAACAAGCGACAGCACTAAAAATAGTTCCAAGACTCAGTCAAAAAATAAAACGCCGCACTTCTGCACTTTTCGTTTGAGCTCATTTTCTGTGGATTCCGATCAAGGCAACACGAGCTTCTGTTTGAGAGCACACGTGCACACCATGTGACCTTGTGTGTGCGCGTGTGGCATGATGACACCGCTCTGGCTCTCTAGTCTCCACCACTGTCGCTGGTCCACATCCAGTCACGCCACTGTCCTTGTGCTTACATTTCCAAAAGGGCTTCATCAATGGCTTTTAAAATCTTGAATTTCGTATTTGACAAACATCAGAGGCATTTGCCAGATGGAGTGAAAGGAGTCTAAAGAAAAATGGCAGACATGGCACGTGTCCATCGACATGTCATGAAGACGACACGCTGAGTTGTTGCTCAGCTCACTGCTTGATACTCATGAGTGTTTCTGTGTAGGAGATGAGTGAAGTGATTATGTTGCTTCTGACAGTCACTGCAAATAGTGATGCATCGTAGTTGGAACCCTAATGTGTGGTCAAGATGTTTCTTAGAAGACAGTCCCACATCGAAGTGACACAGCCTGAAAGGTTGTAGGTGCTCTTCAATGCTCTCAGCCATTTCTGTGCAGATGCCCTGGTGACGACTCGCAGTTTTTCTGGTGGGGAATTACACTCTCTATTTCTGCAAAACAACGGCATTTTAAGTTGCATGGTTTTTTTGGGTTACATCTACACCACTTGGTGCTAATACTATACTGTATTGCAATGCTTACGTAACTGAAATTAAGTTGTTCTCAACTGAAAGTGATGCAAATGTCATCAGTGTTAGTTGAGGAAAACTGAAAAGAGTATGAACGTGACTAAAACTAACAGACGCTAACAGCCAAACAGCACAGTCCTTGCATGGGAGAGCGTTCAAAATATGAAGTGTACTTGGCTCAAAATGTGTTCAAAGCGCACTCAAACCAGACCATCTCCAATCCATGGCCCACGAAGATCACAGTGTTCTGGCAGGCTGTTTTTGCTGATGTCATCAATTCCTCTGGGACATGGTGAGCAGAAGACACTGCTGATGGTAGAGGACTGAGCACACTGCCCTGCTAAATGAGGCTTCAGCTGGAGTCTGGCCATCCAGAAGAAAACACAAAGAGAACGGAGGACAGGAGGAGGATTGTTTTCCGTTTCGATGTTCCTCGTCTCACGTCTGAGATCTTAGATCACAGCTGCAGCCCCTGTGAGCTCTGGTCAAAAGTCTTGACCCCACCCTGCTACTTCATCACCCGAGAGTATTTTCATGGCTGAGAGGTCCTGGAAACCATTTAGATTATGACCGCATATCTGTGGTGATGGAAGGGTTCACCGGAGCCAGTTTCATTCAAGTTGGCTGAGAAATATTCTAAATAGGTTCTTGCACAGGGGAAGATCTTCTTGATGTGAAACCAGAAAGGAGAGTTTGATTTGTTTTTCCTGGAAAACGACCAGCCAACAGAAGCATGTTATCTCCCCCCACCCAGTGTGTTTCCTGCCTCATTCAGACACTTGAAATGGCAGCTGGACCGGCAGACCTGTCTCTCTCTTATGTAGAGTCCTCCTCTTACCGCGCCATGTGTTTGTGCTTTCCCAATCATGCCAGTTTTGGCTCTGGTCCTGGAGCAACTGGGGATACTTTCCAAGACTTGGAGTCAGTGCAGGAAAACAATGAAGCCACACAAAAGCGGGAAATGTGGACATACGGTGAGTCAACGCTGGTTTGAAATGTGTGTCTCACAAGTTGAAAATTCTGCAGCTTTCAAGGCCCCCAGTCTGAAGTCAGACACGCAGACCGTCTCTCTCTCTCTCTCTCCTGCCCTCATCCCAGAATAGCCCCAGTGGTGTCTCACCACCCGAGGCATTAAGGGAACCAGCACTCAGCGTTTGTTTGTCTGTTTGCAGTCTTCCATCAGCGCCCCTCTCCCCGGCCGTCCGCTCCTGAAGCTGCTCCTGGCTGGTGCTCCTTGAACCGTGCCTGTTCCAGGCCGAGGGAGGTCAACATCTTCTCCTGAGAAGTTTGCTGACATGCTTTTGCCACCGTGACTTGAGCCGATGGCTGTTTTGAAGGGCGATCACGTCAGTGCCGCTGCTCTGCCCTCACTGTGTTGATACCGTAGAGTGAGTTTTGGTTGGACCAACCAATTGTGACTTGCCTGTCAGTGACAGGGATTCAGCCGAGGGTGAGATTAAATCAGTCGCTCAGTGACTTCTGCATGAGCCTATCCCAGATTACCCTAAATGTTTTCTGCCACCGCTGCTCCACGTATGACGTCGTCACGGCGCTGGCCAGTGACATCAAAGCTGTCCTACTCCGGGCACTGTTTTCAATCTGCAGCGTGTTCACACGGATAGTAACGTCGCGTCCTGCGGTGGGTCGCTGATGAACGGGTGAATCTTCACAGGAGACCATTTGTTTGCTGTTGGAAATTCCCACTCCAGCAGTGGGAGCGTCTAATCCATGATCTGAGCCTGTGCATCAGTGGTCAGCTGCTTGGCTCGGGGGGCTGTGGTGTGTGTGTGTGTGCGCGCGCGCGCGATACACAGCAGGAGCGGGTCAGCAAGCATCATGTTGCTGTCACACAGTCATTCACCAACAGCCCAGGCCCAGCCCTCAACTGCCACTGGGCGCCAGAAAGAAGGTGAAGGATGCATATCTCACAAGTGGCTGAGGAAAAAGAGAGGGGGACCCGATGCTTGAGAGTGGTGATGATGTCCTGCTGACGCGCTCTTCTGCTGCTCTTCCCCAGGTGATCCTGACTGTGTACCTCAGTGACACTCAACAGATGCTGACGGAGGTGCCCGTCACCCCTGCCACCCGAGTGTTTGATGTGGTGGAGTACTGCAAGGAGGCCGGCGAGGGCGAGTGTCACCTTGCCGAAGTCTGGAACGGCCGTGGTGAGTCCAGATGGGTTTGTGTCGGCAGCGCCCTGAACATGAATGAACTATGTTCCAGCCACTAACATTCACATCTGCTGATGCATTCAAGAGTCACGTCTGTGCTGGGTCAAAACAGGAAGTAGTGACCTTTGACACACAAGGACTCTGCTTTTATCATGCTGCACTTATTGTCCCCGTGTTCGTGCTAGTATTCACAGCTAGCATTGTTTTTCCCTAAGTTTTGCAAAACACTTGATGAATGTTCCCTTCACTGGCTCGCTCCTCTCTCAAGCTCCTTCACCCGTCCTGGAATCTCCCTTCTGTCCGCCCTTCTCCAGACCAGTCACACGGCAGGCGTAGCAATCGCACGTCTCTGGTTAAGACTAAATGTAAACAAGGTCAACCATGCCATGAATGGGACGCTAAGAGCTCCACCAGACCACATGTCACTGTGGAATTGAATAGACTGTTGCATCGCCAGCGAGCTCTGTTTCCGCTGCAGCGTGGCCTTCATTCTTCTTCCTCAGGCGCACGGCACTTTGTGTTGTGCTCCTCGGGCCTTTAGGGTGTCATGGGGTAATGAATTGTGTGGCCAGATGAGCCCGATGGGCCTGGAGGTGGTGAGCATGCACACTTCTGTACAGCTGTTAGCTTCAGACGTTTCAACCATAAGAAGATTTAGTTGGCTGTCCTTCCGCCTCTTTTAGACACAGTGTCCCAACTACCTCTGCCATACTGTTTTTTCCACAGTAAGTGACAAGCTTTTTGGTTTTGTTTTGGATACATTGGTGACAGTTCCACAGGGGGGTCAGGATGAGAGTGCTCGAGCTGGCTGTAGTGTTGGTGGGGTGGACAAACAAGGCCCAATAGTGCTGTGGGAACTAAGAAAGAGTGCAGGAGTGCTGGATCTAAACCTAACCTCTTTAGACCCCACTGAATTTTGCCATGCGAGGAAAGATGAGGACCTCCTTGTTTGTCGACACTTGTCATTCACTATGCTGCTCGGATTAATAATGGGCCTATAACTGCCAGATTCCTGGTATAGGAAGCCGGAGACATGATTGTGCATGTATTGTGCGCACACCGGATCCATTTTCAAAATCTAAATCCGACTCCGGTCCTGTGTGTTGGTATGCGCTTGTGTTCCTTCCAAGTTTTTTCTCACTGAAATGTCTGTAATGTTGTTCTATCTCGACAAGGTGAGACTTTAAATCTGCATAGCTGTCAAATACCAGCTTGTAGGAGGCCAAACAACTACTGTTTGAATGTGTGTGTTAGCGCCAACACTGCAAGTATGTTTGTGGTTGCCCATTTTGTCTTGTGTGACCAAAACCTAGAGAAGGTGCAGAAGCTCAATTGGGGCACAGGCAAGGGGCTTGACATGGCGCGACCTTTGACCCTGCACTTTGCATTAGGATGCAATGAAAAGAAGGGTTCTCTCCTCTGGACACTGAAGCTAGGTTGCCTTCTCAAGTATTCAACTTGCCATCCAGCCCACCCCCTCAAGCTATGGGCCCTTCAATGGCAGTCACTGCTGCTCTCCCTCACTAGCCTCTGCTAATTTGGCAGCAGTAATAACAGTAGCACAGGGTAGCGGCCAGTGGTGGCAAAGGTTCAGTCATGTCATTCCTCAAGGCTCCAGTGCAAGAGCGTTCCTGCTTGTTGGTGGCTGGCAGAGCTGACGGCAGGAGTCTCAACCACAGTGGCAAAAATATCTGCACCGTGTACTGGTACTGAGTTCATCATGATGTTCATGTCCTGTTTCACTGACTCAAATGAAACTGCAAGAACAAAGACACAGCAGACAGTTTAATCCCACTCGGTCTCTCCGTGGTGACGCAACCACGCTGCCAACTGCTTCCTCCACTTTAATCCCAATCTTGTTACAGTTGACTCTTTCTGTCTGCCTCCTGCCCGTCAGAGCGGGTGCTCCCTCAGGAACTGCTGCTGCTGGACCTGCTTCAACAGTGGGGATCCCGGAGGCCCGAAGTCCGCTTCTACCTCAGACACTGCCCCTCCTGGCCACAAGGTGAACTGTGTCAGAATGGAACTGATTTGGCCAAGTATGAACGAATGACAGCAATCTTGTCAAGTCTAACATAAGATTCTCTGTTGTGTAAAAACAAGGTGGGATGGACATTCACATCTGAGGCAAAGTCTGCTTTTTGGTTGTCAAAATAACAATAAACTCAGCAGAAGTTATAAAAGCAACAACTGCTGTGGAGACCGGAACATTCGTGGCAGAATAAAGCCACCAGTTCTGCCCTTGAGAAGGTGGCAAGCCTTGGGTGAGATGCTAAAGCCAGTGTCACTGAGGTGGATCCTGAGGTCAGATGAAGCCTGACTGATGTTTGAAGTTGACAAAACATCCTCGTCACCCCTGCGTCTCGGAGCGAATCCATCGACGACAGACAGGGAGAGACCACCGGCTGCTTCACTCCTATTTTTATCCAGTCATCACAAGATGTCATTAGCCTCCCTCATTATGATCCGCAGCTTTGAGTATTCACAATCTACAGTTGAGATTGAGGAGAGACTACAGTGTAACAGGCACTCATCCTTTGAATCCTGCTCTCAGCTTCTGCTGCTTTTGTTCAGAGTCGTCGTCATTATTCCATAACCAGTGTTGCCAGATCTCCATCCATTTCATTGAGGGTTTAATCATGTTTCTGAATGGAACAATGATAGATTGTCTAAGGCCTGTGTGTGACAAACCTTGGTTGCATGATGTTAAGCAGGAGTCATCCCTCTGTTCACTGGAGGAGCTGGGATTATCCTGGCTCACCTTGTCTGGTCCACAATTCAAACAAGCCAGTCTATTAATAGTCCTGAAGCCACCTGACCATCTTCCAGTGCAGAAATGAATATGTCTCTTGATTCATCTTCATGTGCTGTTGGACCAACAGGCAGCCAGAAGTCGTCGGAGGGAAGCTGGGCGGCAGGAGCAGTGGACAGTAATGGGGTAGGTGAACAGGCTCACACACACACACACACACACACACACACACACACACACACACATATATATATGCTGCATATATATATATATATATATGTACATATCCCAGACCAAGAATTGCTCCCCACAAGTATAGCTAGACACGGTGGTACACACGCGCTCGGCTCTGAATGAAGGGAGTACCACAACACCACGATAGGTCATGTTGTGACTTCACATGCCATTTCAGACTGTATCATTTGGAAAATGGTCACAGACCAGATGGAGAGTCACACTCAGGTTTAAGTCTGTCGCGCAGCATAGAGTCGGTTTCTATTGCAGGTGTTAAAAGAAAAAGAGTAAGATAAGAAAGATTTTTTTCAAAAATGGAAGCGACTCCGTTTCTGCTCACAGCAAGTCTGGATGAGTGTGATTCAACTGTTGATCAGCTGTAGTTTGGCGAGCATGAGTCACTTGTGCTTCTGCTCAACAGTGACTCAGAACAGGAGCCCTCTGGTGGTCATCATATGCACAAGCCTCCGCTCCTTTCATGCTGTAAAACATACGCCGATAGGTTCATCAGCATGTCTTTGCTGCGCCAGTCTCATGCCCAACACTTGTTGAACTGTCTGGTCTTTGTGTGTGCTGTGATACGCATGCAAACAATGGGCAGTCTGTCCAACTTGTCCTGGATTATGCAGGATTACCAACAGTATGGATTTTAGAATCATGTGAACACACACGGTTATGTTTGTATCGGCATGTGAGAGCAGCAACAGACGTGAAGGCGACCTGAGGTGGGGAAAATATGAAATTTGTGGTCTGTCTGTGACTGACTTGTTGTGATTGAGGAGTGTGTCACTTGCCAAGTGAGACCTCTGACGTCACAGCGGGTCTTGTAAACTGCTGTTTTCACTCTAACCTGCTTCACCACACGGCCGTGAAGACGCTCGTCCTCTCATTGTGAGTCAGTCCGCTGTGTGTAAGTGCTGCTCAGTCAGTGAAGGTAGGATTAGCTCGGTCTCATGACATAACCAGGCTAAGAGGATTTGTAACCCGCCAAACAATTCCTCTCCTGCGTTCTTACTCCTTCACTCTCGTCTGAAGGTCTCTCCAGTACCTGTCCCTGGGCCGGAGCGCGGACAAGCCAAGGACCTGAGGCACGGTGGCGACATCTGGGTGAGAAACGTGTCACTCGCTTGTCTTGTCTGCTCCTCTTGAGCATGTGCTTTAGGAGTGGGCATCAAACCTAACCCTCACCAAGGAACCTTTTCTGTCAGGCGGCGGCAGGGCAACTGGCGGTTGGGAGTCTTATTACTTACATCAAAGCAAAAAATGACTGGAAAGTACTACGAGCCCATCCAGGCACGGACTGTTGAAATAGCAATTGCAATACTAATAGCAGCCACGTTGACAGTTTTGTCCTTCCACTCAAAAATGGCAAGTTGTTTGCATGAAGTCAATCAATCATTCAATGAACAAGCCCCGTGGTTCACTAGTGCGCCACCTGCTGCTGATACGTTACATGATGACAACAATGGCGACTAGACTGAAAGCAAAACCAACACAAGCTCTTTAATAACAAACTCAACGGATGGATGTTTTTTTGTTTAATCATCGATCTTGCTCCAAGTTCTTCATACTTAAAACCAACCCAATTGGGGAAAAAAGGTCAAAATGCCTTCAGGCTGTTGCATTTGTTACTTTGTAGTCAGCAATAAGTTAGTGACAGGAAACACTGCATTAGCCCTCACTTTAATCCCTGCTTCCGCACCCAGCGAGCGCTCGCTGGCTTTATCGACCTCGTGTTTGTTTTCTTCATCACGTTTCCTCAGACACTAAAGTCTACCTGCTGCCTCACAAACATCAGCTGCCAGAGCCAAATAATAGACGCGGTGTTTAGGTGAGTGTCCTTGTGGCGTGTGGGACTCACAGTTTGGACGATGAGCAACTTGTGGTGGTTGAAGTTCTGGACCCTCTCCTGACTGGAGCAGCTGTTTAACCACTGCTGCCCTTGGAGAAGCTTTTGATCAAGTATTTCTTTCAGACCCATCTGGGCCAGCAGCAATGACCGTGGCTTCTCGTCAGAGATTAGAAGGAATATTTTTACTGTGGAGCAGATGGGGGCGAGGGATGGGACTCATTACTGAAGGCAGCCATGAACTGCGTGCGTGTGCGTGCATTTGTTCAGGGGTCCTGCTGACTGTGCGACCGCAAAGAGCACATCCTTACTTAGGTGTGTATATATATATATATAACATCAGTATTTCACCTCTTCATATCAACTGCTCCTTTTGGTAAAAATAATCATTCTGGATCACTGCATTTGACCTGCGGTATTCTAAAAATAAGGCGATGAACTTGAGAAATTGATTTCAATCCAATAGTTTTGACCCGATTTGTCCTTCCAGTTCTAGGTCATATTTTGTGACTCCTTTAGTGAACTGTGTAAATGTGGCATCCTGAGTTGTTTTTCTTGCCAGGAGTTGCACCTGGTGAATGCTTTGATTCTGAGACTGATGGTGGCCTGAACTGGAGGCCACGATTTTATACTTTAAAATGTGGGTGTGCGTGTGTTCCTTGTCTTGAGGATGAAGACTTCAAAATAACTGGGTCATTACGTTTGGGGTTCAGAGTCCTTGTTCTGGTTAGCCATGTATTTTGAATGGTGAAGTTTATGGCCAGAGGCTGGGGAAAGGAGAGGTCCTCTTCAAGGATAGAGACACGTGTGTGTGTGTGTGTGTGTGTGTGCGAGTGATAAAAAACAAAAAATGTCCGTTTAGTCCTCAGCTGTGGTAACAGAATAAGCTCATAGTGTGACATGTCCCTTTTTGCCTGACCTCACCGCCTCACATGTAAGTCAATACATTAAGAGCCATGTGGCTTGTGAGTGGCTGGGATTTTGAGCAGATGCTGGTGAAGCCCTAGAAGTTTGACAGATAACTTGTGCTGCAAATGTAGTAGTACATGAGGTTGCAGTGCAACCTTTCAGCATTGCAGATTGCACATATTGTTTACTCCGAACACCATGTTGGCGCTGTCCGAGGGTCCATGGTAGCGCCCTGACGGACACCAGTGAAGCTCCCATATCTGCTGTGTGATACCAATGTTCCTCTGGTGTGTTAGCTGGACAGTCTGTATTTTAGCTTCCCTCAAGATGCTGGACATCAGTGAGTCTGGTTCCAAGGCTGTAGCCTTTCTGACTCTTAACGTGTTAAGTTCTGGAGTGTGCAAGCATGAGAGTCAAACGTCTGGCAGGACACCAGCGTGTAATGTGAGGCTCTTCCTCCTGTGCTTGGATTGATCCTCTGGAGTCCTGAGCGTAGCTGCCCAGCTGAGTGACGCTGCACTTCAGCGTGAGGCAGAAAATGTGACGCAGCAAGAGCCGGCTGTCGCTGGATGTGCTGAGCAAAGGGACCGACCTCTGTCTTGTCTGCCTCCACACACATCTGGATCAGAAGAACCACCACCGCCCCGCCAGGTCGTGCTGCAGTGATCCCCCCACTGAAGGAAAGGGGGAGAAAGGGAGCGGAGAGGTGGGGGTGGGGGAGAAGAGCATGTCGCTGCAGCAAAAAAAGCCATCTGCAGAGTGATGACAAGAAGTGAGAGAAAAAAGGATGACATGAAAAAGTGAGCGAGCAGGAAGCCGAGAAGGATGGGGGGAGGAGCAAGAGGGACTTTGCTTCTGCCCAAGGGTTTTGCAGCACTTTACATGTTTGTTTAGTGTAGTAAGTACAGACGGTGTCACACTAATGGGCTTTACACTCCTCACACGTCACACCCGAACACACCAATAGAGTGCACCAGAAGGAGGGAGGGAGGGAGGGAGGGAGGCAGGGGGAGCGAGCGGAACGAGGAGAAGGCAGAGCGTGGTGCATCACATCAGCGTGTGGACCAGAGAGAAAGTTGTGATAAGGATCGCTGCGTTTTCTTTTTCCTCCTGCGCCAAAGCTTCCCCTCTCTCGCAAATCCTGTGCATCTGTGTGAAGGATGGAGTGGAATGAAGTGGATCTGGTGCAGGAATTTACTGTCGAAGGACAATGCAGCAAAATTAAAGTCCGCTCCTGCAGGATCACATGGGACAGCCTGCAGGTAACTGCACATGTCAGCTGGACGGACCTTCGTCACGGCATCTGACTCTTCATGGCTTGGTCACGTTCAGGTGCAGATGTTTACAACGAAGAGGCTTCATATAAGAGCGCCGCCACACATGACTGCTAGCTGTCTGTGGTTTTCAAGTGTCCTCCATTTGTCCTCACTTCACAGACCACCGCACGCAGCCGATGGTCTTTGCTGATTTTCAGTTCCTGCCACACGTATATAGCATCTGCAGCTCTGGCTTCGGGATACCGTTGATGCCATGATGCCATGCACACCAGAACAGGCAGTGTGTGGCAGCCACCAGGAAGGCTGGATATGTACATGACCAACAAGTGCGCTTCCAATTCAGCGACTTGTCAAATGACTTCATACCATTTTTCATTGCATTTGTTTGGTTGCATGTAGGTGAGAGGGTGGCGCCGAACGGGAAAGACTGAGAGACGTGCGGCTGACCAGGACTGTGATGTGAAAGGGAGGCTGATGAGGACCCCAGAGGTCACTGCCATGGTGTAAGAGTCAGTTTACTCCAGAGTCAGAGACGAGTCACAGATGAAGGTGAAGTGACCAGAAACAAGAATGTTGGAGGGACATGTGGAGAAGTGTGGATAGAAAGTTAGGGAGGACAGGTGGGGGTCAGAGGGTCAGGATCAGTCAGAGGGTACGTTTGTAGCCCTACGTACGCTGGTTAAGACTGGAATTATTCTTGACTTTGATGACATTGCTGAGACTTTGAGAGAATCTCTCTCCTCTAGATAAACAAAAACAACAATGATAATAATAATAATAATAAATGTAAAAAAAAGGATTAGCTGTGGTCTCGTCTGGTCTGTGCCAAAAAATCACGTCCGAGTCCTAGACCAGGTCCAGACCAAATGCCGTCGAGTTCCAGTTTGAGACCGTGAAAATGCGTTTGGTCTGGAGTGCTACAACCTTCCAAGCAAGGATGCAGCGGCCGAATAGTGCAAACAAAGACAAAAACATTCAACTTTGGTGGTGAAGAGTCACTGAAGCAGAATAGCAGCGTGTGACGAGGTCAAACACTGTGCAGTGCAACCTGAGACTCTGGCTTGAAATTGACATCGTGATGTAAAAGAATGGCTTTTCTCAGTACAGAAATGAGAGCTCTGTGTGAGCACGGACAAAAGACTGCCGTGCGTATGTGGCAACGCTCCCCTGCAGCGGTGTCGGTGCAGACTGTGTTGCTGAACGGTGACCCTCTCAGTGAGACACACACCTCCGTTCAGTGCGGCACTGGCAGCTGAGACTTGGATCACAAACGTGTGGAACTGCACGGATGCTTGGTATTGACAGTATCCAATACACAGTGATGTATGGGAGCCAGTTGGAGTCCACAGTACGTGTCAGTGACGTGTGTATATGGAGCGGCGTCTTCGCTGACATCCACAGCCAGACACAAGGCACCTCTGGTAAACAAGCATCGCCGCAGAACTCTCGCTTCTCAGACGCAGTCAAATGTCTGTTCCGTGTCACACGGTCATTGACACGTCTTTACCACACATACACAGTTGAAGCCATTTTTTCCCAAGCTGGGCTTCAGTCGAGCTCAGTAGGAGCCGATTTGAAGAAAATGTGGCCTCATGGGAGGTCGCCGTAACTGAGCTAGTGGTTGAGAGCGATGGGACCTCACGTGCTCATCAGATTGACAAAATACTCTGTGGATCAACTGATGATTCTCACCAAGAGCCGGGTGTGGCTCCTCATCCAGAGGACTGTGGGACTGGATTTATAAATTGGATTTTACTGGTCCAAAATGTGTGGTGGCATGCACCCACTAGCAATGCGTGCTCGAGGGGCAGGACGTTTGATGTATCCGCTGTTGGCCTGTGCTCATGCTGTGCTTCTAAACAACACAGTTGTGATGTGATGGCATCAGCAGCCAGTTCGGGGTTTGGCACCAGCCATACTGTCCTCCCTTGTCGCTGACTTGAACTCTTCAGGCACATGTACTCCCTCACAGGTCTTCCATTCCATCCTGCGTCAGTCTACATACATTCCAGTGTCAACGTCCTGCTCTACGTCTATTGACCAGCGCTACCCTGAAAACCACCGTTATTTAACGGTGCTGCTGTCCAGTGGATTGACTTCATACATTATGCACTAAGATGTTCCTACCTTACGGGCCATTTGCACTGACTTGCTGAGAGAGCTGATTTGTGAGGCCACCTAATATTTCAAATTGTGCCCTGGAATTTTCATGTGCTGAGTCTGCACATTTACTCCATGCAGCTTAGATGGGATTCAATATAAATCTCTCCCATGGATTTTTCATGTGCAGTGCTGTATTTACATTCAACTTTAGTGATTTGTTTCCTTATCTCTGGTGGTGTCTGTTCATGTTTTCAGGACGAAATGAGATCTGTTTGTGTCTGCTTCTCACACTCGACGTAGTTTGGATGATTCAGGGATTTCCTTCGTGCATGTCAGGCTAATGGTAGGAAGCAACTTGCCACCATCTAGTGGGTAGAGTGTGAAATTGGTTTTGTTGGTGGCTGCTCAAGTGTGAGCACAACAAATATTCTATACAAATTGAAACACACTGTACTCTTTGGGTGCTCACACAACATGATTGACTATTTACAACATTGCATGAGCAGTGTTTGGCCATGAAGTAAAGGGAGCCACAGCCACAGAAGCCAGGGGTTCCATCCGTCATTGCACGGTCCCTGTATCCCAGACAACGTCTACAGATGCTCTGCTCTTGGTACAGTCTGGTAGTCCAGCCAGAAGCGTGACCACAGACACTTTTCTCTGTCACTGGGCCAAGGCCCCCAGCAAGAATTCTGACTCTGCACTCTGACCTGCGTGTGTGTGTGTGTGTGAGTCACAGCCAGGAAACCTCCCATTGAGCACTGTTTGTTTTTCCCTCTGTAGGTTCCCCGTGTGGAGCTGACCCTCTCTGAGCTTCAGGAAATGGCCACAAGACAGCAGCAACAAATTGAAGCTCAGCAACAGATGTTGGTGGCCAAGGTAACACTTGCACGTGCACACACTGAAGGTTAGGGTGGATTTCCTGTCGCAGAGTGAGGTATTTACTGCAAGTGTGTGTTGCTTGGTCCTCGCTGGACATGTGATCCTGGTCAGAGGTTAAGTGCCGACAAGACTGAACCACTTTTAGCCATCTGACTTGTACAGCGAGGGAAGGAAGAGGTGGAGGCGACAGTGGTGTTCAGACTTTAGGAAGTGACTTTTGACCCAGTGATGATGAGGTCATGCTGGAGCCCTGTTGTGCTTCAGAAAACAACCAGGTAGTGACCAGAGAAACTTGAGGCTGGGAAGAGTGTTGTTTGAGAATGGACTGGACATCAATCCACCTGGTGTTCAACAGATCAGAACATCTTTCACATACGGGACAATGACTTCATGAGTGGCTGCAGTTGCTCGTCGGACGACTGCTGAGGACTCTCTCGATGGCACCTGCACTGCCTGTGTCCTCGTCCTGGGCAGTGTTGCGTAAGCTGTTAATGGAGTGTGAGCGTGTTTGAGTGTGTGTGGCGAGTGGCGCCACCCCCCACCCCCCCGGCCCTCCTCGGTGTGCAGTCACATGCCAACACACACACACAACCACTACGCACTGGTGGTGGTCTGATGGTGGGACTCTGAAATCGTTGGTGACTTTCACTCATGAGTCATGTCCAGTGAGGCACGCCCATTCTTCTTTGCTGCTTTGACGTGAAGCAGTGATATTCTCGGTGCTTTCCGGAGAGTATGTATTTCAGTTCAGTCACGTTCAGCTGGTGAGATGATGAAGAAGCAGCTTCAACATCGTCATATTCATTCGGTTTTCTCTTCCTAACTATCTGACTCTAAAATACATGCCTTTCTTTTATCAAATACTATTTTGTATGCCTAACTTGTTGGACTTTGTATTACTTCCAAATATTTCTACGACCCCTAACCCTGTCTTCCTATGAAATATATCTTTTCATCATTCGTTAGGTCATTATACTGCTATCATTTCAATGACCATTTGGACATACATTTGTCATGTGTTGTGCATTCAGTTCTTCATATCTTAGGGTTTTTTGTGTATGTTTCTTCACAGTCTAGACAGTAACGCAAGACAGAACATTCCGGATCGTTGAGTGTTAAAAAACACATTGATGCATTTTCATGAAAATGGTAACATTTCTTCCACTGCAGGCTAAATGTAAAATACAAGTACGATAGTTGTGTTTTGGCAGTGGAGCTCAGTGAAAACATGACGCTAAATCATTGGGGAAACTGTCATCATTACATTCTTCTGAATCAAACAGGAAGTGTCAGCGTAACGGCGTGTTCTTATTGCCAAGTAACACCCCACCAGCTGTTGGATGGTGGGGTCACTCTCCCACCGATTGTGCACCACTGCAGATGAGCTGCAATATTAAACTCGCTGGGCTTTCTGCGCAGGAGCAGAGACTGAGGAACCTCCAGCAGGGAGGCAGTCCAAACCAGACGCAGACACAGGTGAGGTTCAGATGTTGTTTCATTTTGAGCGTGGCTATTTCCCCCGTTTTCACATTATATTTGGACTGTTCCTCTGCTTCAGTCTGAAGCTGCCAAGCTGCAGCAGCTGAAGGAGCGAGTGGAGTCGCAGGAAGCCAAGCTAAAGAAGATCAGAGCCATGAGAGGCCAAGTGGACTACAGTAAACTCATCAATGGGAACCTGTGTAAGCGCCCGAGAAGAAACATTTATTTAGTCACTCCAAGAATTCTTACTGGCTGAAGTGGAGTCTACCTGCAAGTGCTTCATTCCTACCTTTCAAACCCACTACTGTGTAACCATCGAAGCCACGGTCACAGCCGCTGCTACCTGCTGCTGCGTACCAACCTCCACTCCACTCCTGGGATAGTTAGCCAGCGCTCATCTGCTGTTTGGCCTGATCATCTTCTTCTCTGCGCTGTCTGAAGTACCGTCTATCTCATAATACAGCCCAGAGGCTACCTTCCACACTGCACTACATTGGAAGGAGAACTGAGACATTTCAGTTTGAGCACTTACCAGCGCCACCTGTCTGTCTTTGAGGAGCAGCCCTACGATTGAGAAGGTGGCATGCAGCACATGCAGTACACTGTACCTTCTCATTGCCCTCTCGTGAGCCAAGTGAATTTCTGTCAAACTACCTGCCTGCTGGTGCATCATCCTGTGGCCAGCATGTACCAACTATACTGTGTAGCCCACTAACAACACCACCAGCCAGGGAAGCCTCAGCAAGTCAACGCCCCCGGCCTTTCTCCGCTGATCCCCCCCTCACACCACTGCTTTGTAGTGACATGTCCATATGGAAAATGTTTTTCTGTCTACAGCTGCAGAGATCGAGCATGTCAGCAGCTTGTTTCAGGAGAAGCAGGCTGAACTCCAGTCTGCTGTGATCAGAGTAGACCAGGTACAAGGATGGGACAGCATGCTTGGGAAAGTTTGGCAGAAGAATCCTCCTCAGTGGCTTTGTCTCTGCCTTCAGCTGACTCAACAGTTGGAGGATCTGAAGAAAGGACGACTTCAACTGCATTCTCTGGTGCAGCACCACGGGCAGCCCAACAGGACCCAGGCAGCCACCGTGGGCCCCAAAAGTTCCCCCATGTCAGGACCTGCTGCTTTGGAGCTGAGGAAGCTCTACCAGGAGCTGCAGGTGGGACCTTCGTACTTTCTCACGGTGCGTTTCCACCCAGCGGTCAGGGTCGGTGCCCTTATTTTGCCGTTTCCACTGCTTAAAGGGGTCCGCTTGTGCACCGATAGTTTGGACACAGAAGGGGTCTAGCAAGGGTCCTGATGCCTGCAACATGCGCGGGTTGCGGTGGAGCTCAGGTGGCAGCCGTTGTTGTTGCCCAGCGTTACTAAAATCACCCATGGCTGAAACAAAAACCTGGAAGAAATACAAGGCTGGATGGACTGGGATGGGACCAATACTATTTTGTGAATTCATTCTGGAGTGTTTCACTTGTCTTGTGAGTCAGGTGGAAGTGAACATCCAGGTGAATTGAGTGTCTCCTGGAGTCCAGCCTGGCATGGCAGCAGGAAGTGCAGTGTCACTTGTGTGGATACATGTGGGTATTTGATGCAGTTCCTTTCTTATTGAAGGATCTGGAGGCTGCATCTTCTCACTCAGGTCCAGTGGAGCGGTGCGTCTGTGTGTGTGTCTTGGTGTGGACAGATGGTTGATATATATCTGTTAAATGAAGCGCCTTCATGAAGCCACTCATTATAGGTTGAAACAACAGAAACGCCGCCTCTGTGGATGAACAATCGAACAAAGCAAAGCACATCACGACGTTCGCTTCCCACCATGGCTCCATTAACACGTGTGAACTTGCTGTCAGTGACCCGCAGAGCACAGAAGAGACTTTCCACTGGAGTCACCAGTGCTACATGCCAACATCGTTATCATCACCCTACGATATTATAGGCATACAACGCTGCTCGGCTCGGCTGGCGACCTGTGCCACATGCCCCTCGCCTCTCGCCCAGGCAGCTGGGGTGTCCTCGGCTGCAGTAGTGGATGAGACAGGAGAGTGGGATCATGAAAACGATATCTCTTTCAGGCACGCAACCGTCACAATCTCGAGCAAAGCACCAAGTTGGCGCACAACAAGGAGCTTCTGAACAAGCGCAATGCCCAGGTGACGGTCATGGACCAGCGGATTGGAGACCTGCGGGAGCGACTGCACAAGAAGAGGGCTGAAGTAAGAATGTTAACTGAATTAGCCACACGCCAACCATCCATCAACGCTCGCCCAGCTGCTTTTCTTTCAGCGCTCTAATGTTCCCTGTCTTCCAGTTGAGCCGCATGAACGAGGGGTTGACCTCTCCTCAACCGTCCCACGCTGGTGGTGGAGTGTCAGGTCGAGTGGCAGCGGTTTGCCCCTACATCCAGGTTCCAGCGGTGGGGAGACAAAATCTTCCCTCTGACCCACCCCCAAAGCCAACTCCACTCAGCCATGTTCGCTCCCTCTCAGGTTGGTTCCTGCTTTTTGTTACGTCTAGTCTTCTACTGTCATGTCTTTCTCTAACGTGCTGCTCTTTGTTCCTCATGTTCTGTATGTTGACCCCTTCCTTCCTTGCCATCTTGTCACCTGTGGCTGTTTTTGTTCTTGTTTGTGTGATGCGATTCTATCGCATCCGGGTGTTACCACTGTGGTATCACTAACCGATCACCCTTCCCTGGTATTTACTGCACTCTGTTTGTGGTTACAATTGATGTTGTGGCGGTGGCGTGCAGAGGAGCAGAGGAGTGGCCTCAGCAATCCTGCCAGCCAATGGAAAGTGTCCGATTTAGACATCGTCTTGTCAGAACCACCAGCAGAAGGTCGGCAGTCCTCTGAAGGCGACGGTGACAACCGTGAGTTATGCTAGTGATGTGGTCAAGTCAACCGTCTGTTCGTAGAGGTGAAGTGTTGTCGTGTAGACCATCTGATCACTGGAATCTCTTCAGCCAAGGGAAAGCCTGACAGCAAACCCTGACTGGTTTGGGGCTGAAAAAGATGATGTACTGGACACAAAGACTGAATGGGTTTTATCTCAGACTAGACCAAACTGACCTGAGTATGAGGGACACAATGCAAGACGGTACCTGGTACTGACGCAAGCCCAGCGTCTTGTTAGAGGAAGAGAAAGGAAGCAGACTGATCTGGTGGACACTTGACATCTCTTTTAGTTTTGTCCAACAGATGGTCCAGGATTCCAGCCAGCTTGGACCTTCCCTTGTAATGGTCACAGTTTTGAAGGCACATGCATGGCATCTGATAGCGAGCAGCCAGTCGAGGTTGGGAACTTCACGTTTCATGTTCTCTTCCCCCTGAGTTCCATCAGAGGGAAAATGGCCGACCAACCACCAATAATTATTCTAACCTACACTGACAAACTGACTGAGGGTGACATTGGGTCTAGAAAGAGCAAGATCTGAACCCAGTCTAAAATGCTGGTCCAAGTGGGGAGGAGATGAGGTCAGCTGCTGAAGAGAGGTCTGCGGTCGTGACTCCCCAGACGTGACTGGCACACGTGCGCACCCCTTAGTGTAAGTTCCTCGAGTGCATGGCGTTTCATTCCAGTCAGCATCTCGCTTCTAGGATTTCCGTCACAATGACGTTTGTCACTTGCACAAGCATCAAGGTTGCCACTCTGAATGACTTTCTGCAGCTCATTCTGGTTTGATCTGCCGTGTGCAAAGGTCATTTTCCCTCTCAAACTGACCGTGCTCTCAAATGCTCCGTCGGGAAGGACACTTGATCAGATGTGACCTCGACCATGAAGGCGTCAGAACCTTCTATGATTGTGCTCTAAAGCGCTCGCTCTAATCCACAGCCATGGCTGCACTGAGCCAAGTTTCCACGCAGGTAACCGCGCTTTGCTGTCGTGACACTTTTCTTTGACAGCAGCGCACACACTGTGAGCTTCCAGCTCAGGAATTAGTCAGTACACTCTCCCTGACTGTGCCGGAACTGTGGCACCATTGCACTTCAGTGGGCGGCGATGGGACCCCCTGCTGTGTTATCAACCCTGAAGTCAGGACCAAGACTGACTTGTGTCTCCGAGCGTCCTCACTTGATGTAGCCATCGTCATAATCTACAGGCACTGTGTGTGTGTGATGATCAAGCACATTTTTTAAATTGAAATGACTTTTGTTTAGTCCAATGGAAAGCATGTTTCAGGGGAATTATTTATGAGTGTCCCTGCAATGAGTCTCATTTGGAAATCATGAAGAGCCTTTTGGCTGGGACCCGCCCACCAGAGCTGCGCCTGGAAACCCTGTCCATGTAAACCAAAAACAGGATCGGAGACAAACCACAACCCTGGCGGAGACCCACGCCCACCAGAAACACACCTTCGACCTTCCATCCAAGGACCCGGACACAACTCCCGCTCGCACCCCATATTCCCAAAGTACGAGTCCAGCCCTTATCTAGAACTGGGTTCCAGAAGCCAAGCTTTGCCCGGCCGGGCTCCGTGGGTCTCCTGGCCACCAGGCGCTGGCTCCAGGCAGGGTACTCTTGATGGATCTGGACCATGCTTAGTCTGACCTCTCACCATGGGAGACCCTACGAGGAGCACTAGGCTCGTGACAAGACACTGGAGCGCCCTGAAGAGACGATGAGATGAAGTGATGCTCCTTGGGCGAGTGTGAGCTTCCTCAACTCCCTTAACTGTGTTTGGGGCCGCTGGCTCAACGGCTGACCTGGAGAACTGTGACGGGCTAATGGCTCGATCAGTTTGGGGAAGGACGGTGACCTCAGATTAGCACTGAACTCAGCCAGCACATTCCGTCATCAGCTCCTGAGATGCAGATGAAACACTGGTCAGACAAAGGGCAACTACACATGTCTGAAATCATCTGTTTGTCTGGTCGCTCTGACCCAAAACGCACTTGGTCATTGAAGCCATGAATGTTGTGTCCTTCTCCACTCACCACTCACCTGTGTTGGTCGGACACATTATTAACCAACAGCAACTGTTTCGGCGTCATATTCCTTCAACATGGTCACATTCATCCTTTTCTGTTTTTCTTGAAGCCAATGAAGCATCATGGCCCCGGATCACCAAGAGTGTGTCGGATTGGAGAGACAAGAGTCCTGAGCAGGTACAGGTCGGCCTCTAGCAGAGTCAAATGTGAGAACCACAAACGGATGTCCACCTTATTCTCACATTCTTCTGAGACCAAAGTTCTTGATGGGAAACATTTTTCTCACCTTTATTGTATCGCCAATATTATCTTGTGATTTACAGTCTAATCTGTTTTATATTGACTGCTGTTGTTGCAGTGTTGATAAACTAGTTGACGACTCGACACTCACGACATAAACGCACATTAGGAAAACAGGATAATATTTATGGAAAAACATTCATCTTTTCAGTCATTTCCAAAGTTTTTTGGGGAGGATGCTGACTTTCCTGGTTAAATAACGGAGCAGGTGCTCGTGTTCAAAGCAACAGAGCAGCAGCTGTAACTAGGACAAGATCAGAGAGGAGTGTATCAGAGGGACGTGTGCAGAAACCTGCCCAGAATTACAGCCAATGAGGGTCATGGGCAGAAGAACCGGAGCAAGACAGCTGTGACTTGAGCAGATGAGTACGGTGGGTTGGAGGCGGGCAGTTTATGAGAGGAAAGAAAAACCTGAATCAAAATGGCTCTTTTTCAAATCAAGGTGTTGACCATGCCAAAGGCTTAGTTCAACATTGTGGTGGTGAGGACTGGGCAGCAGGGTGTAGATGTACAGCAGGTGACATCTTTATAGGGATTTGAACGTGACGTCCACGTCATAAACACCGGTTCTCTCAAAGGCGGCGTGAACTCCTCGACCCTTCTCCTCTTCCTCAGCAGCTGCCCTCCGGTTACGGCACCTACCCGAGCGCCACTCACCAGGCCACCGCTCACCACTGCTCCACCAGCTCTCTGCCCAGATCTGCACCAGGAACTCTAGGCTGGCCTCGGTCCAGTGGAAGTCCGACCTCATCTCAGCAGAGAGTGTCCAGCTCTCCCAACTCCAGCCCAGGTCCATCATTATCACATCGGGCTCACGCATGTCTCAGTCACCAGCTTTCCATTTCTGCCTTCAGGTTCTGCCAGCACCTCGCAGCCCTCAGCGCTAACCACCCAGACCGAACGTACAGAGCCTCCTCCCGCTGTGGCAGTCCGCCCTTACGTCCCCGACCACCCCTCCAGACCTCAGTCGCCGAGAAAAGGACCAGCCACGATGAACAGCAGCTCCATCTACAGCATGTACCTCCAGCAGCCCCAATCCAAAAACTACGGCTCCCTCAGCAACCGGAGCACGGTCAAAGCCGGTACTGGCCAACGAATGTTCTAGGAGTGTTGAACAGTGTGACAACCACGCTGTCTTGTGCTCAGTCTATGGCAAGCCCATCCTCCCTGCGTCTTCCACTTCCCCGTCCCCGGTGCCTTTCCTGCCGGGAGGAAGCAGCAAAGTACGGGAGGACGAGAAAGAGGAAGGGAAAGGAGCAGGAGACAGGAGTGAAGGAGCCAGCGCCCCCCCACCCAGTGTGGACAACATCCCCCGTCCGCTCAGCCCCACTAAACTCACCCCTGTGGGTAAGTGAGTTACGAAATGAACGGCCAGTGAACTCCCGGTCCTCACTTGTGCTGACGACTTTGCTGCTCACAGCTCATTCACAGCTTCGCTACCAAAGTGACAGCGACCTGGAGGTTCTGCGGCGGCGGCTCAGCAACGCTCCACGTCCCCTCAAGAAGAGGAGCTCCATCACGGAGCCCGAAGGGCCGCAGGGCCCTAACATCCAGAAGCTTCTGTATCAGAGGTCTGCGCTTCACTCACGCCACTTCGTCACCAGTCCTCACAGTGATGCCACGCTCATCTCTTGCTAGGTTCAACACACTGGCAGGAGGCATGGAGGGCGCTTCAGGTGAGGGGAGCTGCTGCGGCCGTCTTCCCTGGATGTTGGCTGAAGCTGCTCTTTGATTTCAGTCAACACATTCTACCAGCCGGAGATCCTCCTTGCAGACGTGGACAACATCCAGTCGACTGGCGGGAGCACCGAACCCCTTGAGAAACTCCCTGTGATGTCGGCTGAGGCTCAGATCTCTGACAGCCGCCGCTCCTCCCCACCCCTCAACAGCCCTGCCGTGGAAGCTGCTGTGGAGAAAAGCCAAGATTCCATTGCAAATGTGCCTCCAACACCAAAACCCCCGGAGCCCAACCCAAGTGAAGACCAGCGAGGCCCCAGTCCGGCCCAGAGCAGCGTCAGGTCCTCGCCATCACCCCCAGCTGCTCCACCGCAGCCCAAGGTGAGACAGCGTTCGCCTCAAATGAACGTGGCAGATGGATGCAAGGTTGTGTCCTGCAGGTCAAGAGAACCAACCTGAAGAAGCCGTCGTCAGATCGCAGCGGACACGGACTGAGGGTGAAGTTCAACCCCCTGGCTCTGCTGCTGGATGCGTCCTTGGAGGGTGAATTTGATCTGGTGCAGAGAATCATATATGAGGTGTGTCGTGGGCTCCTGCATCTGAGCTCTCTGGTGCAGTGCAGTCTTGAGGATGGCTTGGTCTTGTTTGGTCAGGTGGAGAACCCCAGCATGCCCAACGATGAAGGCATCACCCCGCTCCATAACGCAGTGTGCGCTGGTCACCACCACATCGTCAAGTTCCTGCTGGACTTTGGCGTGAATGTGAACGCAGCGGACAGCGACGGATGGTCAGTCGAGTCACTGGCCCGGTATTGCTCACGAGCACTTCAGCAAGTCTGAAGAGGATGTGATGGAGTCCACGCGCACGTGAGCTTGTTGCACTTTCGATGCAGGGCTTGACTCTTGCTCTCTCCCGTGCTGCCAGGACTCCTTTGCACTGCGCTGCCTCCTGCAACAGTGTCCATCTTTGTAAGATACTGGTGGAATCCGGTGCTGCCATTTTTGCCACGACCATCAGCGATGTGGAGACGGCAGCGGACAAGTGTGAAGAGATGGAAGAAGGGTACGCCCAGTGCTCCCAGTTCCTCTACGGTGAGGGGCGCAGCATTGAGTGGAATCACTCCACAGGACCCAGGATGGCAGCGTTATTCAAGACTAAAATCGTCTGCTGGTGTGTGGTTGCCAGGAGTCCAGGAGAAGTTGGGCGTGATGAACAAGGGTCTGGTCTACTCACTGTGGGACTACAGCGCCCAGCAGCCAGATGAGCTGTCCTTCAGTGAGGGCGACACCATCACCGTGCTGCGCCGCCGAGATGAAACCGAGACCGAGTGGTGGTGGGCCAAAGTCAGCGATCGCCAAGGATACGTTCCCAGAAACCTGCTGGGGGTGAGAGAAGTGACTTTGTCTGGTGACGCTGAATGATGATGGCATGCAAACAAACCCCTGGCAACACAACAAAGGAGCTGGGAACGAGAAATGCCAGGTGTTTTTTGAATGTAGGTTTTAGTGCATCAGTGCCTGTGGTTCTAGCTGCTGGATTATGTCCCTTCAGGGAGAGGGGTCGTCCGTCATTATGTTTTGGTTTGGTGTCTTCTCACAGAACTACGGAGAAGGGCCAGCATGGTAAGAATGTGATTTCACTTGTGCCGCCCAGAATTGTCAGTGAGACTCCCACAGATTTGGTGTTTTCCTGCGTGCAATGGTGCATTAACCATAAATAGCATCAAGACGAAAGTCAAAATCCAACGGTGCAGATGGAGCGTAGCCTCCTGTCTGCGGTCAGCGGCACAAACAGTCTGTGTTCAGGTGGGGAGGGGACTGCCAGGGGGAACCTCCAGCAAACCACCTTCTCAGCAGCATGCGCCATGCGTTGGAAGCCGTGTCCGTCCCTGGTGGCGGCACATGGTCGTCCTGTATCCAGCCACCAGGATGAAGCGGAGCTAAGCATGGGGACTTCAGCACCTAACCAACCCGAACCCCGAGGGATCACCGGCCCAGGAGCCTGACTGTGTGTTGTCATTCTTGGGACCTGTTGCAGTGTGGGACTAGCCTAAGTGGTGCCTTCCACCTTGGAGCAAGTTGAATTGACCTTGTGAGCGCGCGTGTTCCAAATCACTCATGACTGCGATGGAGTCACCATCTCTCTCATCCCTCCAGCTGTATCCACGGATCAAACCCC
The DNA here is from genome assembly GCF_027744825.2 of Synchiropus splendidus. Classification (NCBI taxonomy): domain Eukaryota; kingdom Metazoa; phylum Chordata; class Actinopteri; order Syngnathiformes; family Callionymidae; genus Synchiropus; species Synchiropus splendidus. The sequence goes on from NC_071349.1 coordinate 21,044,289, forward strand.
GACAACGCACGCTGGCTTGAAGCCCAGACCAGAGCCGTGTGAGCCGTGTGCGGAGGAGCAGCAGCATGGAGGCGGACGCTCCGTTCCGCTCTGCTCCGGCGTGGAAGAACAAAGAGACGGAGGCGAGCGGGGACACAGAACCAAACTCAGATGGAGCTGACTCTTGTGTTCAGGATCCAAATATATGAACTAGTTGACAGAATTGACCGCTTCACATTTGCATGACAGAGCCAGAGCCGCTCCCTTGGTTGCAGCGACAGCTGGAAGCAACAACCAAGTGTGCCTGGGTCGTCATATTCAACCCGAGTCTGAAACCTGAGCTTCAAAATAAGCAACACAAGCCGAACAAAACGTACGCTTGGCGCTCTTTTTCTTCAAGGAATACGTTTTGTCAAATCACTAGATTTTGCTCACGGTATGCAACAGTGATGGTAACTCAGCAGCCTCGGAAGCTGGACACAAACAAATCGGTGCAATCACAGGACTTCACACATGGAACCAGGCCAGTCTTGATCTCTGAGACAGACATGACACCTGTCTGCAGTGTGGCAATGCAAGCCAAGCTTAAAACATCACTGTTCTGTGGCGGTTCTTGCACTGAACTGGCTTCAGTCTTGGAGCTCCAGTTGCATATTGAAACGCAGATACACAGACATATCACATTTCTGAAACGACTCGTCTTTGGAAGACAACAAGAACAACGTCCAATAGTAATTCACAAAGGATTTTAATAGCCTTTGCTTATGACGGGATTATTGATGGAGGGATAAAGTAAGTCCAGGTCATTTGGTTTTGTTGAGGTTGAAGGCACAAAGCAACATCATCTTGTCAGTACTTTGTCATTGGAGGAACGGGATGACGGATTATGAGCGAGTATGGACGAAAGACAAATCACCACTTGGGCTTTCTCAATGTTTATTTTTATTCCTCACATGACAAGAGGCACTTTCCTGAACTCACATCACAACAAACCTCTGAGTTTTGCAAGTCAAAAATGCTATGCTTTTATTTTTCTAAGCACATACTCGTATTTTCAGAGAAGTATGACGTGACACATACCATTGATGTGTCGCTCTCTGACTTTCTCGTCCAATGCTGCCACCCAGTGGCGGACAGCGTCATGTCTGGTCTATGACGCTGAAGAAAGAGACGAGGGACGGGAATCATCGCTGTGTCTAGATGCAATGTGACATATAGCTCGTGTACAGTACTGAGAAAGAATAAAAATAAAGGTTTATTTCCAAGCAAGAGCCCTTTGTATCTCGTCATCACCTTGAATCAAAGGCCTCGCCCTCAGCAGCACAGGCGCGTCAGACGGCCACAGCGTCTTCTGCTTTGGACCCGCAGCTGAAGGTAACACCCACGCCTCGCTCGCACCGATCACACCCGCAGCTCGTTATTGGACCTGAAATACTCGGAAGGGCGCCAGTGTATAGCGAAACAAAAACAACTCTGGGTGTTTCCGGCGAGGGCGCCGTCAAAATAATGTTTACTGCCCGTTCTCAGACTCAGACTCTCTTGTTTTGACATTCTAACCGGAAGAGGCGTAACCCTTACTACGCGGGTTCGTAGCGCATTGTATCGACTTACCGACGATGTAGCTGGTTTCTACGTGAGTAACCGTGGGAGACCGGTGCGTCGTGCACGTCACGAGGTAGCGTTAGTTAGTGTTGCTGAGTGTGTCAACAGTAGCAGCTCTTCTTCCGTCTCCAGGGTTCGAACTTGTGAGTCCTGGAAAGTGCGTCAGAGTCATGCTGTTGTTTTCCTGTTGACCTTTGCCCCGTGTACCTGGCACCTTCACTTCCTCTTTCATCGTTCCAACTGAATCACTTCTGCTGCTACTGTCCCAGTTGTCTGTCTGTCTGTCTGTGTTCTTTCTTGCTGCCAAGTGCTCCACCGCTACACTCCTTTGATGCGAATCCAGATCAGGTCAGTTACAGTCAGCTGTTGCCTTTCAACCCTAACGCCATGTGACTGATGCATGATTGGTTTGACAGCATGTCTTTATGCTGTGCGTCTTCATAGTCATCGCAAGAATTTGACCCCAAAACATCTTGAATGTTGTTTGAAAACATAGCTGGTCAGCGCAAACTGCAATAAATACACGTTTTTCCTCTGAAAAGGTCTGCATAACTGGACTAAATGTAAATGTTACGAGAGACGTTTCCTCGTGTGTCTGATGGATGGCGTTTTCCCCCCCAGATAGCACCGGGTGCTCATCATGGCCGAGTATTTCCACATTAACACTCCACTGTTGGAGAGCGTCGCCATGTCCAAACGACTCGGAACCACCGTCTATATGAAGATGGAGAATTCGCAACCTGCTGGTTCCTTCAAGATCCGCGGCATCGGCCATCTTTGCAAGCAGGTATCCAAGTGTGAGTGTTGGCAAAATGAAACTTGGAACCAAAACCTCTTCCCTTCGGTTCTAGCTCGCCTCCAAATCCAAAGGAGTGGTCTGCTCTTCCGGTGATTTGAAACCCACCCTGAATTCACCTCTGTTCCTGGTGACTTCAATGTCCATCGATCTTGCTTCAGGGGGAAATGCCGGGATGGCAGCTGCCTACGTAGCCAGGAAGATGCAGATGCCGGCCACCATCGTCATCCCTTCTGCAACTCCTCAGCTGGTGGTCAAGAGGCTTCAGGATCAGGGGGCAAATGTCATAATGGCTGGCAAGGTACAGCTGTGGACTGGTGAGGCCTTTGTTACAGGTCGGGTGAAATGACAGCGACGGTCTGACAGGTCTGGGACGATGCCAATGCAGAAGCTCTACGGCTGGCAGACCGTGAAGGGCTCACCTACGTCCCTCCCTTCGATCATCCCCTGCTCTGGTAATGACCTTCTAGACAACGTGGGACAGGTGATCAGAATGTTGACCCGTGGCATTGGATGGCCCTCAGGGAGGGCCACGCCAGCATGATGTCGGAGGTGGCGTCAAGTCTTGGTCCCTCTGCAAAGCCTGGAGCGGTTCTGCTGTCCGTGGGAGGAGGAGGCCTCCTCTGTGGGGTTGTGCAGGGCTTGAAGGATGTGGGCTGGGCCGATGTCCCTATCGTCGCCATGGAGACGGTCGGGGCGGACTGCTTTAATGCCGCGGTCAATGCGGGGAAGGTGGTCACCTTAGATGACATCACCAGGTAGGATTTAAGCAGAGCTGAAAGTCAGACTCGAAGGTCACGTGGTCAAGACCCCTGTCTGCTCTTCACGCATAGCGAGGCCAAATGTCTTGGTGCAAAAACGGTGTGTGAGAAAGCCTTTGAATACAGTCAGAGCGGCGACGTCGCCATCATATCTGAGGTGGTGACGGATCGGGAGGCTCTGCTGGCTGTGCAAACATTCCTGGGTGAGTGGTTAAATCGTGAGAAAATGATGGATTGTCCTGGTCTCACGGCCTTGTGTGTGCAGACGAAGAGCGAGTGCTGGTGGAGCTTGCCTGCGGCGCTGCACTGGCCGCCGTCTACTCTGGAGTGGTTCAGAGACTTCAGACTGAAGGTACTTTTCCTGCTGGTGAATGTGTACGTTGTGCTTACAGCCATTAGTTAGATATCTGCTGCTGTTATTTCTACTTCACATCTTGTTCCACTGATGCATGTGGGTGAGAGAGCGTTGAGTGCGGCCCATGTGACTGAAGCAGGCGTGTCATTCGAGCTCTCAGGTTCCCCGCCATGGTACTTTGTGTTTGACAATCTTTATCTACTTGCCAGATTGAGCCACGACTTGTCTGTCACTCAAATGAACGGTGCAAATACCCTCAGGCTTCAGTGAGTGACGAGCAGGTGTGGCGTGGCTCAGCCATGACCCGCACCACTGCACTCTGCTGTGAGCACTGTCCTGCTACAACTGTGTGTGTGTGTGTGTGTGGGATGAAGTCCGGGATGAAATGCAATATTTCCCACTGTAACCTTGAGGATGGATGAGGCGGCTCCTTCTTCTGCCCTCACTGCAGCGTGTCGGTCCCAGGATCTGAAACTGTGTTTTCAGACTCTCGGTCGGACCAGTGATGGTGGGGCATGGCGCATGTTGCCATGGTAACTGTCTCAGAGGTTCCCTCGGTCTGCTTCATGAAACCCCTGACGCTGCTGGTTCAAGGCTTTTCACTGAACCACCGCGATGAAATGGCCACCGAGTGCCAGTTTCACCTGGTCTGTCTGCACATGAGCTGGAGGGCGGGACTTTGACAGAGCATCCACTCGTGGTTCTTCTGTGATCCAGCCTTTACATTGTGGTTAATGCTAACACCTGCTACCGCTCTTACCACTACTTCCGAGTATGTCACACTTACATACGTACAGCAGCTTTGAGTTTGAATCAGTCAATGAGTAGCGCTCTCTGAAATAATTCTATCTTGATTCTGCCCTGCCAGGACGTCTGCCCGCCATCCTGGACTCGGTGCTGCTGGTGGTGTGTGGGGGCAGCAGTGTGGACACAGAGCAGCTGTCACTGCTGAAAGACAAACTGCAGGCATGAAAAAGAAAACAGCGAACCAAAGGAATTCATGTTTGAAGTTGAAATGTTCCAACTTCATCATAATGTTGCTCAAATGTCTTTCACCGTATATCCTGTTTGAACCAAGCGTCAAACTCCATGTTGGTGTGTGCTGAGATGGAAGGTTGATGTTTTTCTGTTGGATTCGCACATGAACCTATTCCACCTTGTCTTTCTTCAACATGCGGCTTTGCCTTTAAGTTAAGCGGTAACATGGATGTTGCTGTGTGGGGGAAGCTGTTGCTATGGCAACAGTTTGTTTCAGCTCAGCCTCTGCTAAAAGCTTGATCTGACTTTGCAACTCTTCAAGCAACGCACGAGCTCAGTTTCTACCTTCTTCTGCTGGATTACTCTGGACTCTGACTTATTCAAATCACGGCTGATTCCAGCTGGCGAGGATCCTGTCATCTCATCTCATCCGTTGTTTCTGAAAACCAAATGTCAACACCTCAAGGTCGCTGGATCTTCCACCTGCTCTGATGTCTGGCCCCGGCATGCCGGCCCATTACTATGACAACAGGACGGAGGCTGGCAGAGGACGTGGGAATGAGCTATAAATAGATGCAGGGCAACAGGAATGAATGGAGGAGCCACAGGCGCTACACCTGAATCTGACGCCCCCCTTGAAAGGTCTTCAAGTTGCCTCCCTTTCTGTCGTCACCTCTCCTACAGACGGTGTGAAGGTCCTTGGGGTCGGGTCCTGCAGAACGCACTTGATCATTACCTGTCAACTTGAAGATTTGAATGGCGCCTGTGTCTGGTTCAATTTGGCGTCCTTGCCTGAAGACACGAAAGACAATGGAGTCCATTGGAAGTGTTTTGCGGCGTAAATAAGTCTTCCACGATGACCATCGTGAAGTGACAGAATGCCATCCTGTTTTTGTTGGCGAAACCAAAGCGCGAGTGACGGTGACGGACCGTACCACTTCCGCACCACCCCCTCGCCAGCGCGCAGTGAACTGATCCAGCTCGTCCACCGCCGCCGCCGCCTCTGAGCACAAGCGCTTCGTGATGGCGGTGGACGGTGAGTAGCCGCCTCGGTCCTCTTCACGCTTGCATGCGCCGTCTCCTGCTCCGGTCGGGAATGACGCTAAACCGCTCGCTGAGGTCTCCCCGGTGTCACGGGTCAGGGTTAGCAAGAGAGTCGCTGTCTCGCGGTGATGTTCGCCAAGTTGAGGCCACCGGGGTGGAAGTGTCCTGACTGACACCTGGCTCAGCATCGTGCGCTGATCACTGTTTGTATTCGAACAGAGCAATTGCTGGACTGGAGCCTGTCTCGGGCGCGCGTGTCCGTCAGAGAAGCAGGTGTTTGACCGAGGGGGATCTAACCCGAGCCACACTCCTCCTGGGGCTCGTTGGAGACCAAACATTGGCCGGCTGACGAGCAACCGAACCACAAATGTTGACCGTGTGGTAGCGCAGAACTCTAACCATTGGAGTCCAACTGATTCATTAACGATTTGTGTTGAATGAGCTCCAGCGAGCTGCAGGTGGCGCACTTCCTGTGCTGCGAGGACTGGAGCGCGCCACAGTCCAATGGAGTCACTTCATTGTCATTTACGGAGTCAAACTGGGCTGCAGGTGTCGATTGTATCGTAAAAGAAAAGGTCCCACTCGGATGATCAGAAGCAAGTTCCTTTGCAAATGTGGCGCCATCACGTGCACGCAGCTTTGCAGACACTCTGGTCACCCTCTCACTGAGGCCCCGAAGCAGCGTCACCCTCTCGCTGACGCCCCGAAGCAGCGTCACCCTCTCACTGAGGCCCTGAAGCAGCGTCACCCTCTCACTGAGGCCCTGAAGCAGCGTCACCCTCTCACTGACGCCCTGAAGCAGCGTCACCCTCTCACTGAGGCCCTGAAGCAGCGTCACCCTCCCGCTGACGCCCTGAAGCAGCGTCACCCTCTCACTGAGGCCCTGAAGCAGCGTCACCCTCTCACTGAGGCCCTGAAGCAGCGTCACCCTCTCGCTGACGCCCTGAAGCAGCGTCACCCTCTCACTGAGGCCCTGAAGCAGCGTCACCCTCTCACTGAGGCCCTGAAGCAGCGTCACCCAAGTGGCCGAGTAAGTCTTGCCACGTGGGCTCCTAATCTTCAGCCTCCATCCTCTCCTAACTAATTGGCTTTTCTTCAACGGATTCTGTCTCTGGAGAGCTTGGTGTCAGGAGTCGGTGAGCGCAACACGGAAGCACAGACTTGACCCATTGTCGCTCTTGATCAGGGAAGTGAATGAAGTCGGCCAATAATGAGCAACTGAAACCGGTGACTGAAGTCATGGAGAGGTCAGAGGTGAACTAACCTTAACCGCACAGGTGTCATTGAAGCGTTGTGTTGTCGCCTCTGACATGCCAAAGACATTCCACCGGCGTCTTCCTCCCGCTATTCAGCTTTGAGTTGAAGAATTTACTGCATCACAACAATAAATGGGCATTCGTTGTTGTTTCTGGTGCACAGAATTGTTACGCGGCCAGCTGCCTCCCACTCACAGCTGCCATGTGTATCCTTGGGAAAAAATATCTGTACGACGTCAAGGCATTCTTGTCAGACACAAAATCTCTTTCTGGCTTGTCAGTCACTCAGCAAAACCGATGGATTTTCATTTATTCATGAAATGTATCTGGAGACTTTGGCACTGAGTTGGTGTTCTCTACAACATCAGCCTCTTCTCTGGGGTCGGGTCTTAAATCCGTTCTGGAGTGATGGCTCGTCTGAAAACGGCCCATTCTAGACAAAGCTGGGAAACACGGATCCTAGCGTCTTGAGTGAATTGGACAGAAGATGCCACATGGCCAGCTCAGATGTTGGATGTCCTTGCTGCGTCCTGCAACTTTGAGCTTTCTCTCGAGACTTCTGCGTGTCGTTTCACTACTTCCTGTGAAAACACGAGTCTTGTAAAGCCTCATCTTCCTGACTGTGTTGAGATGCCCGGCACTCACGCAGACTCCAGTGGTGGGACCTTCATGGAGAATGACCTTCAAAAATCAGTCGATGGACGTAACGTGAAGCCCTTTTGTTTCTTTTCTTAGAATTGACCTGCTCTTTCTACCAATGCTTTTGTGTCTGTTTTTATGGCTGTAATTACTCATCTTTCGCTGGCACACTTTTTGAATGACTTCACAATGGCCATAATGAGAAGGGAGTGACGATATATATCATATGTACAATAGAAAAATGTCTACGGTATCGTTTCCCTTTGATTGTTTCATCAATTCAAGCAAGTCTGCAATGTTCTGTGGACTCGTTTCTGGATTAGCGACAGTGCACGCCTTTATGCTAGTCACTGTTTTGCACTTCACCTACCGGACTATGATCATGGGGCGTTGATGGAAGCCTTTCTTCAGAACGTAGTAGTATGTAGCCCACGGGCTGCCGATGACAGACCTCGTCCACCGAGCACAGGATACAGGACAGGGAGCGTCTCTCTGAAGAAGCTTGCATTCTCCTGTGTAGGGCCAAGTACACAGTGTTCATTTCATCAAGAAAAAGTTGGTTTTGGTGGCTCATTTCTATCATTTCTCTGAGTTAATGCAGAGGCAGGAAAATGAGTCATCAGTCAGGGTGAGTGTGGGCTGGTAGTGTGAGGGATGTGACATCCACTTAGTCAAACCAGAGAGAGAATTCATTTACCCCGGCCTCATGGAAGTGGGTGCTGTCCAGCCCATCGACAAACAAACAATGAAACCAGCGCCGTTTCCATTTCTGTTGCCAGGTCTTTCTCTGTTTCCCAGCATGGCTAGAGATGGCCGCTACAGGCAAAGAAAAAGATCGGGATAAATGTAGCCATTCTGGAGATGACGATAAAACTCACAGTAAAAACATTTTCATTCCATTACTAGCGTTCATGGTGAAACTTGTGGAGTTTGTCGTCATCATTTGTGCCATTATCTTTCATAATGTTCCAGTATATCATTAATTCATACGATGTTCTTGAAATGATTATACAAACTGTCCGTCCTTTGTTCTAAATTCTAAAACAAAATGTTGTCCTCACTCTTAAAATGATCATTTTTCATTTTAACCTTAACCGAATCAGAATTGGTTGATGGCTTGTTGCCTGTGAGAATTTGTCAGTGATCAGTGAACCAAAGACGACACCGCTGACCCCCCTGCAGAGACCCTGCATGTGTTGATTTGAACCAAGTCAGACAACCGCATCAGAAAACCCATCAGGAGGACCACTTGATCTAACTAAACCCACACCAATCTAGTGACTCAGAGTGGACTAATGTCACCGTTAAAAATGCGTTTCAAACCATCATGACTCTCCACGACCGTCTCACACCATGGGGATTGTTACTTATTTATTACATTTCCTTCTTGATAATCAGCACGTTTCATACCGCCGCTCACTTTTCATGGTTATTCTCATTGTGTCCCCAATGGTGGTCTTTGGTCGCCACCCAAGGCCTGGTAGATGTGCACAGATCCTCTCGTCCGAGTTGATGGGGTGGCAGCTCTTCTGGAAGACTCTCGCCAGTTGAAAATGCCTTTTGATTGTGGTGGCCTGGTGTACCTCTGCTCATGGAGAGCCTGGACATCTGTATGAAGGATCACACTGGCGGAAGTTGTTGATCTGAGAATCAACTTCTGCTGATGCCTTTGTAGCTTCGTCTTTAATTTCTTCCATCACTGTGCCTTTCATTGACCCTTGGAATGTCTTTCCAGGTGGCGAGCGCAATTGTGGCGTGCACGAGTTGGTCTGTGTCAGAAAAGGTAAGGCACATAACACCACTCCATCATTCTCCATGAACCAGCATTTCCTCCCCTGTGTGTACACTGGCATCTTATGCATCCATCACACTGTTTCATTCCTTTTTGGGGGTCCATTGGCATATGAGTCACTGTGGAACAGCCAAATACTGGTGGTCCTGCAATGGTTTTCCAACCATTGAATATCACTTTCTAGTCTTGTCAATGTGATAGTGTTAACAAGACACATTGAGTGTTCACATTTTTTATGGGTTTTTTTTAACGTCTTTTACATCTGAGGTGTCAACACAAGAGAGTCTGGTTCTGGCCGCGGACCTGATCCCGGCTGGAGAGCTGCACTTTGTTTCGGGGAACTCTCGGCGGGGGGTGAGCTTCTGGCCTCAGGCGTCTAGGTGTCCAGCGCGACTCCACACAGACATGATGGATGCCGGGCAGTAAAGGGTCTGATGGCTGTCTGGGCGCACGACATGCTTCAGAAGCAACTTCTCAAACTCCCACAACACTGGGGTGAGCAGCTTCAGCTGCAGGAAAATGGTGCTGGGGAACAGGAGCGCAGTGCAGCTCTGCGGTCCGGGACTCGCGATGTGTGCGGGTGTTTGATAACTCAGGTGTTTTCTCCTTTATTAGGCTGATAAACACCTGACTTTATTGACAGACAGAGTTGCTTAAATGACTAGTGAGTGATCTGTTGCATCGTCTTGCAGGCCATCCTTCATGACCCTCTATGATCATGTAGCCCAAAGTGCTTCAGTTTCATTGGGTTCTTCATGTGCTGGCTGGCCTGTGGAATGTAAAGCTAGAGACTGATTGAGTTTGTTAAATCTCTTTGGAGAGCGATCAGGAGCAGGATTTGCCTCCATCTGGCCTGTGAATAATTCAGCAATAAGCTGGTACAAGACTGGCAGGTCATGTGACTAAACATGGCTGCCCGACCTAACAAAAAAACAGCACGCTTATGTAATGTCCTCATGTGGGCGTTAAAAGTTTTGTTGCAGCATTATTATTGTGGAGGAGGCGATGTGGTGCAAGTATTTTGGGGGGAAACAGTGGCCTAATTGTTCGGAGAGCTGTGCCTGGACTTGTTGCTATGGCAACCAACAGGTGAACCATCAGATGTTTCCGTCTCCCTTGGTCCTTGTTTTCCCCCTTTCTTACCCTTTCCGCTTTGGTCTCGGAACAGCTTGTGAAAGATCACTGTGGTTGTTCATTGCCTATGTGTTCAAGCACTTCAGTCACTGCCAAAAGATTGATGAGGAGACTCTCACTCTGAAGTACCTTGTTCTGTCTCCCAGTCTCTCCAGAGGTGCTGGGGATCCTGACCGCCATCTGCCTCTTCATCATTCTCATGACGTTCATCTTCTGGTACGTCAACAGCAAGTTGACGCTGGAGAACCCAGGGAGCCTCCCGTGCCTGGATGAGTTCAGAAAAGGCTCGGAGCAGCAAGGTGTGGAGGAATATCTGTTCAAAAGTACTCAGTCTTTGCTTGTCCAGGTGTATTGACGTGTGAAAGTGCAGTTTGCAGTTGATGCTCTGGCCTTCACGTGCACAAAGCTTGCATGTGGAAATAGTCAATACTTTGATTTAGGAACTATGAGAGCGGGATACATCTACATCATGTGGAATTGTTATAAAATATCATCCTCTCTTGCAATGTAACGGAACAAAAGAATGTAGCAATTCATGAACAGCAAAAAGGTAATTAAAAATAACCTTTAGAGGAGTCAGGGGAAAATTGTCTGTTACAATTGACTTGTTGTTGACTTGCTGACCCAGTTAGGTTGAAGAGAAAAAGAAAGCAGAAGGCTGTGTAGAGACGCTGCTGAGGTCTGAGTCCCTGGAAAGAGCTTTACCTCCCCCTGCTGTGGAATATGGAATATTACCTCAGTATGCACAGTACGGCAATTGTATGGTGCAGGTTACTGTAAATGCATGTTGTTGTGAGGGATGACTGAATTGTCTGTTTTATCATTTCAACACTCCGCTCCCTATTCTTCTGAGCAGACAAGGCCCTGAAAGACAGCGGGCCACATGCTACCTCGTCCGACAGCGAGGATGAGGTCATGGGTCAGTACCAAGAAGCCGTGACTCGGTCCCAAGGTCTGAAAGGTGGAGCCAAGTCGACAGCTAACCTCCTCAAACGTGCAGCGGGCCTTCGGTGGGAGAGTCGGCACAAGTATAGCGCTCTGATGTCCAATTACAGCGGTTACAGCAGCGACGCCTCGGTGGACGATGGTTGGTGAATACAAGCTTCACTGACACCTTAGTGCACTTTCCCTCAAACCAAGCCCTGATTCTTCTTCCACATTGGCTTTCAAGCTGGCTCTAGTTTCATCACCAGTTCCACTCTCTTGTTGCTGTCATCCACAAGGACACTGTGTCTTGGAGTGGATCACCGAAATGTTCAATCAATAATACATATCAAAGAAGCTGAGGCGGAAAAGCAAAACGACATTTCTTGTACAAATTGTTTTCCTTTCGCGTAGTACCTGAACTGGTGAAGCAGAGTTAGTAGTTCAGCCTTTCAGGTTCTTGTTTTCGATTCAGTTTCAGATTTTCTGTTGCATACTTAATTTTACTGAATTACTTGAAACATTGTAAACCACAAATGAGTACAGTATGAATCACAACCTCTTGAAACAACTTCAGTCAGGAAGTCGGCCACCTCCACCATGATCATCCTCCAACAGTTATGCTCATCATGTCCTCATTCCCCACGTCCTCTCCGATGTCTTGATTTTTTTCCCCTCCAAAAACGTAGTTATGACTTCATTTCGCCACCTGATTCAGATTTCACACTGACAGTAGTCCAGACGGCCCTGCAGAAGCACCTTGTGTCTTCCCACACAACCTGCACGGGAGAGCGATCCAAGTCTCTGTGGGAGGATCCAGGAGCAGTCAACTGTCTGACTGCCTAACCCACCCCTCTGCAGCCTTGTGCCTCTTTCTCACTTCCTCTGCTCACAAAAAAGCCTAACTGGAGGTGTGGCTGGAACTCTCCTGATGCCTGTGCAGAAGTTAAACAGCTGGAATGGCTTGAAGAAGAAGAAGAGTTGTTTGAGAGGGGCGAGCCAACGTAAGCCGTCTGATCTCCAGCATGAATCTGGACATTTGAATTTTACAGTGGTGAAGCGTTTCTCCAACACAGACATCACACACACTTTCCTGTGTTATGTAAGCCTGCTGGGTGTCTGGGCTATTTAAGGCAACGTTTGAACGCGCTGCTGAGAGGCATGAATAGTGCATGACATCCTTCCGACTTCATCACTACTGCAGTACTGAGGCAGCCTCAGCGTCCCCCTGGCACAACCTCCGTCCCGCCACTAGGGGGTCGCGGTAGTGTTAGGGTTTCTCACTGAGCTTTGAATGGAGGAGGAGAGCGGTTTCTGAGCCTCATGCTGTTTGTTTGGTGCTTAATTGAGCATATCTCATGATGACCAGCTTGTCAGCTGGCTGGCGACGCTAGATGGCGTCTGAGTTGAGTTGCTGTGCTTAGACGTCCTTGTGACCCGGGGTGCTGCTTGTGTTGCTTGAATAATCACATCTGTCTTTTCTACTGGTACCGTGGATAATTGTGTCACATGGACCGTGTGGGCTTTTTTATAAGTGAGGGTGCTGAGGCTCGACAGTTGGAGATGCCAAAATAGACAGAGGCACTCATTTTCAACTAAGTCTGGTGACTTCCTGAGCAGCAAACAAAAGCTCATTGTGGGGTCATATTGTCCTTCATCCCCTTTATTTAGCAGCATCTTCACCACATAAGCCCACAACTGCAGTGACATGTTCAATCCTTCAGGTTCAGCAGGAGTTCAGCGAAGTAATTCATCTGAAGATAACAAGGGCACCGCATATCACTGCTGCTAATGAGCATGTGAAGCAAAATCAAATTCTAAAGCTCCCGAGGTGGTTGTTGAGGACGATGAGGATGATAAGGTGGCAGGGTGTCGCACATTTCAGTGACATCTGTAAGTGCTGCAACTCTGATCCCTGTCTGCTCTGACTGAATGGCGTGCTGTCAAGGCTGCCCTTTGGCCCTTGGGCCCTTTGCACCGGCACTTGCTACATGCTACTGTAAGTCGTTCACAAAGAGACAGGTGTTTTGCTTCATTCATTCAGTCTCCTCCAACACCCGCTGTCTGTGCCCTGTGATAGATGTCCTGGGTCCTGGTAGCAGGGTTAACGTGGTTTTTGCTTCTGTCTGACATTTTTAAATCTTCAGGACTGCGAAAACAGTACCTCGGCTAGAAAACGGGATGAAGGGAGGGAAGACGGTGGAGGAGGTTACATGTCTGCCATTTGGCTTCTGGAGAAAAAAAGTTGTGCTATAACGGCAGCCTGCATCAAGAAGAGCGCCCCCGGCTCAGCGGGTGCAGAGTCACTCCGAAAGAGATCTGCTGCTTTCACGGGGCCCTCAGAGACACTTGGTGAAGGCTCTGTCTGCTGCTGATATGTGACACTGACTCTGACTGACAGTAAAGCTCAGTGCATCATCACTTTGGGTTTTTTTTCCATAAGTCGGCAGAGGTGGCTTTTTTTTAATTGAGTTATTTCTCACTCTTGACTTATTTTCGTCATTTATTTTTAAAACGCTCCTCACCAGTGTCCCGATGGGAATATTGCCAATATTACTCATTCAAATTGGACTTGGGAGGCAGACTAAACAAGCCAGTGACACACAAACATTTTGTTTTTTTTGGCTCAATACAGTGCTCATTCTGAGGAGGTGTGAGAGGCCATCTTGGTCTGTTTCAAGAGACCACTAACCCCTACTTCAGAGGATGAGATCACTCCAGAATAACTCAGCATATCTGTTTATATACTTATATACTGTATAGTATATATTATGGGCTACGAGATGTCAACAGTGTCCGAAACGTTCAATGTCTTAGAAGGATAAGCATCAAGGTTCCGAGTCTTTGTATGTAAGCGGGTAATGGAAAAGAATGTAACTATTCATTTCTGTGTGCTTTTTTTTTCTAATACCATCTTAAACAGCGCAATAATATGAAACATTGTTTAATCCAATTTCACTCTTACTGAAACAGGTTTGTCTTTCTTGCCAGCTAATTGCATTCAGAGGATGAGGAGAACGCCACCTCTGGACGAGCTGCAGCCACCACCCTATCAGGATGAGAATGGCTCCCCACGAATGTCCTGCACGCTGTCAGACCTCTGTGATGCCAAGTGTGACCTGTCCCATACCAGCAGCAGTCCCCACCTCTCCTTTGGGAAGTGCCCCAGTGAGGGCAGCGACGGCCATGAGACGGAGAGTTATCTCAACAAAGGTTACGAGGAGGATGTGCCAAGTGACAGTACTGCTGTTCTCAGCCCAGAAGTGAGTCCACCAGATGTCTCAGATGACTCTTCTGTCTAGAGGTTCATGTAGGGTGGAGAGGAACCTAGTAAGGAACAATCAGCATTAAGCACTGTGATTGATGTCACTGTGCTAGAAAGGAAGGAGAGAGGTCTTTCTACAGGGCTCTCTGTGTGGTGCAGCCCAACGCACCTCTTGACCATATCTGAAAGTGCAGTATGTTTGAGTGAAGTGCTTGTGTACTAAAGAGTGTTTTGGGAAATGAGGACCTAAAGAACATCACTTTCTTCATCACCATTTTACATATAACTCATCCATCTGTGGCGCCCAACTTTGGTTCTTGAGTGACTGGACAAGAGATTTTAAGCTGAATTTCCTTTGGTCCTGGATAGTGTCTCTCTTGAGGTGAAGGTCCAGAGCTCAGTCATTTGTGAATACTATATGGTAGAAGTGCTGCTTCTGAGTTTAGCAAGTCATTTAGATTGTTTAGTCTTCCGGTCAGGTTTGTCTACTCAGCAGTAACCGATACAAGTCCACGGGGCAAACCCAGGACCTGAGGGGACGATGACTAGGCATATTTTAATGAGAGTTGATTGTTTTCCTTCAAGTCTGAGCACCTCTGTTGAATCTTTTTTTCCAGTCTCAATGCTCCTACTGTAATCTCTGTCTTACCGTAGGACATCTCTGCCCGTGGGTCGGCAGCTCGTCTCCTTAGAGGATACGAGCCAGATGCGATTGCCAAGTATGGCACCCTAGACGTGGTATACGACTACGAATCGGATGAACAGCAGCTCGTGGTGACCATCATGGCAGTGACTGACCTTCCTGTGCTCAAACGGTCAGGAAGCCTCTCCTGGCAGGTGCACCTGGTGCTGCTGCCCACCAAGAAGCAGAGAGCAAAGACCGCAATCCAGAGAGGCCCCTGTCCCATCTTCAAGGAGACGTTTCGCTTCAGCCACGTGGAGTCAGAGATGATTGGAAACTATGCCGTTCGATTTCGTCTGTATAGCATGCGGCGGGCAAAGAAGGAGCAGACCATTGGGGAGAAGATTTTCTACCTGACGAAGCTCAACCTTCAGGGAAAATTGCCTGCCCTAGTCATACTGGACTCTTGCTCCATACTGCAGGTACATGTCCAGCTGACTTGTCCTGGCCACAGTGCTGCTGTGATGTAGATGATTTGCTCCCCAGGGTGGCGAGTCCCAGGTCAGTCTCTCAGATTTAACCTGCAGTGAGAGCGTCTCATCATTCCAGTCAATCAGCCAAGCTTCCACTCCAGAGATCCTGGTGGGTCTGGTGTACAACGCCACCACTGGGCGACTGTCTGTGGAAGTCATCAAGGGAATCCACTTCAAAAACCTTGCTGCCAACAAGCCACCCAGTAAGTACACTGAAAGGTTTGGGCAACTGAAATGAGCCGTACGTAATGGTAACGTGGACCCACGATGGCTGTTAGAACCCTGGTGACGCGGTTAAATGGACAGGTAGAGTTGGCACATGTGTGTTCAAAAATAGCTCATAAACAGGTGAAACATGTACAAAAAGGCAATACGGGAACAATAGAAAATGTGGTGTGAATTCGGGGTCATTTTGTCATAAAGCCTGATTGCTGTAGGAAGATAAATCATGTCCCGTCAGGCAGTGACTGAAGGCGCTCTTCTGTCCATGATGGTGCTGACGATGGAGACTGTCCAGAGGTGGAGGAGTTGCAGACCAAAGATGAAACCAGCGGTTTAGTGAGTTGCTCAGTCTGCTGTGCTGCTGTCGCCCACAACATTGCAGCGTTGCACCAAGAGATGGTACAACATACTGATCAAACAGCTTGGCATCTTTGGTCCTTTTTTTTCCATTGATGTCCAACATCTCTGTTGCTCCATCCACTTTCAGTCACAAGCCATTGTCAGCGGTCTCTAACCCTCGGGATGGGACCGATCCGGTCCCATTTCGGGCTGTGATTCGGATTGGTGATTGCCTATCCAACCAGCTCGGTTGACGGATCCATGAGAAGCGTTCTCGGATGAACTCTCTTCCCAAGGCAGCTGCTCTGTGAGCTCGCTGCAAACTGTGGAATGGATTTGCTTGTCAGGGTTTCATGTTTTCCTGACCTCCTCGGGGTCTGACATTGAATACACACTCAAGCCTAACTAACCTGTTTCCTAATTTTCACCTCACTAACTCCCTCTGTCCCATCTGCAGGTCTCTTCAGTTCAAACAGATGCAGATTCTTGTTGAACTGACTCCTTAACCCTGTTTATTCATGGTGTTTGCTCCTGAAAATGGTTCTCTCTCCCGACTACTTTTTTGACATTCTTGGTTCCACTGTTTTTCTTACTGCTGTCCAACCCTTGTTGTCAGACGGACTGTTCTGTTGTCTCAAGCACTTGATAGGTGGACAGGTTTATATCATCAGAGGTAAGTGTGTGGTCCCCCCTCAGAGTGAGACTCTGTCTCCATGTGCTTGTGCATGTCTCGGTGATATCTTCATGGATGCAGTTGAGCATAACCCGCACCTGTCCTGGCGGATCCTCGAGCACAGACCGAGTTGAAATGAATGAATTGTTGAAGACATTGTTCCTGAATGGTCATGGCAGTTATGGTGTCCTAATGTGGACAAAGCGAGACTAAGGAACTTTCCATTTGTATGTTCGCTTGTTAAGTATACACTTTTGTGCCATTGTTTCCCTCCATTTGTAGGAAGAGTTTGAGGTTGGAGTGAATCCGGCTGCCCATTACTGCTGTTGCGCTCATCCATGAAGATAACTGCCGTCTTTATTATGACCCATGTCTTGCATGATCCTTTGCTTCCACCCTCTGCTTCCTGTCTGGTGTCTTTGTCCTGTCGTTTCCTTTTAAGCTTGACATTCACCTAAGAGCGACGCTCTCGCCGCTCCTCTCCAGACGACACACTTCACCTTCTGTTGAGTGGAGCGTGCCAGTGGTGTCAGGATGATCTGCAACTTGGCTCATAGAATTTGGAATGGACCTCTCTTTGTGACATTCCTGCACTGTGGAGTGGGGTAGTTCACTGCACGCCACGCAGCGCGTGCTGAATGTGAGCAAAATGGCTTAACAGGGATGAAATTCATTTTGAACGAATGAACGTTTAGATGAGTGAAAGTTTAGAAAACCATCGCAGATACACAGCTGATTCAACTGTATGCTTACCTTGCATCAATATATAAAAGAAGGCACTTGTAAGGGAAATGTAAATATTTTTTCCATTCATCAGGGTCACCCCAGTAAAACAGCTGCCCAGGAGGCCTCTGCATCTGAAAGTGTCATTGTGACAACAGCTACTGCGTATCGCTGTTAACAATTCTTATTTGACTCAGATGTTTGTTTTTATTCTAAAAATATATTTCTGTACAAATAAACGGCTGGCCGCGAGGGAAGTGGGCTTTGGACGTCCTGTTTCCAAATCCTAGCTAAAAGCCTACTCCAGGGACAGTCAGTATCGCTCACGTTCTTGCTGAGG
The DNA here is from genome assembly GCF_027744825.2 of Synchiropus splendidus. Classification (NCBI taxonomy): domain Eukaryota; kingdom Metazoa; phylum Chordata; class Actinopteri; order Syngnathiformes; family Callionymidae; genus Synchiropus; species Synchiropus splendidus. Next base: position 21,062,266 of record NC_071349.1, read on the forward strand.
CGAAGTGCTACATTCCACGTACACATTGGACTCAAGCTTGGACAAGTGGCCAGACTGTGGCCTGTTGGGCCTCGGCCTTGGTCTTGGTGGGCGCCATGCTCTAGTCTTTTCTTGACTCGATTTTCTAGACGACAGGGATTATCTGACAATGCCTGTATTTGACCAGTCATTCGGATCAACAGTTATTTGCAGCACTGCATGCTCTAAAGAAGTTGCCGATTTTAGTCGACAAGAAAGAAATAGATGTGATAAGATCTGGCTCATAGTTGTCTGTCCAAGACAACGTGGGTTGTTCCAGTGTGTCAGCATGTTTTCCTCGGTGTGCAAATGCAGGGAGAACCAAAGAACAGTGATGTGAGCAAAATGCATTGATCAGAAGCTTTCAATTGACTCTTGTAACCAGGGGTGTGTGACAAGGCATCTCACACGCAGACATACTGTCATGTGGCATAAGAAACAGGACCTCATGACTCTTTGCTACTGTCCCTCTGTGACCTGATGGGGGGACCTTGGACTGTAGTAGTCTCCTCTGCACATCAGTGCGACTCATCTCGACTTCCTGGATTTTCTCTGTCTGCTCGATCTGGTGTCACGCTTGTCACCTTCCAAAATGACTCAACCGAGACAATAGTGGCTGTAAGTGTAGAGAACTCTCACATCTGGTCGTGTTGAGGAGAACCAAATCTTTGTGTGACGCTCCTCATGAAAGCCTTGATTGACCTTTTTGCTCAGTGCTGCCAGTGATGCGCAGCTATTTCAAAACCGACGAGTCAAGTTAATCACGAGTCTCAGCCCGTTCATTCGGCAACAAGAGCCACGCATCACCGGCGCTGACCACTTAAGTCGTCTATGGCTCTGCTGCGCCCCATTCAGCAGCTGTCAAAAAAGAAATCAGGGCTCTTTTTTCTGCCCTCTGTGCTTTTATGTGTGATTCAGCTGGGCGAGTGTTGGAAGGCAGCTGGCACTCGATGGCATGAAAGCTGCAGCTATTCATTTCCTCTCAGACAGCGACATAATGCGTGGCATTATTGCCAAGTACGGCTGTAGACGAACACTTCCAGAGATCTATTGGGATTGTCAGTCCCGGCGCCATCGCTCTCACCCGGGTTGGTGGCTTGGCCTTATCTTGTGATTCGGGCATGGGAATGAAGAGTGAAGCTCAGAAGTGTGAACGCTGAATCCCTTGATAGTGACAGCGTTTCCTGTTCCTCCTCATTGAGCAGGTGTGTGGATACAGTCGGAAGAGCAGGGCGAATCAGCTCGGAAGTCAAATGTAAAAGATGAGCTTTTCTCTTTTGCTGTAGGAACCAGACACTTGATGATTTCACATCTGATCTGACTTCCAGTCTTCCAGTCTTGGTGCAACAATGAAGTGGTTTCTGCATGCGCTTGAGTCATCTTCATTTGTTGCTATGTTTGCTATGCAGCATTCTTATGTTTGGAACTACAACTTCTTTGTATTTGTCCGGAGCATTTCATGCATCTTGACACATCGGCTGCTTCCAGGACGTCTCTGCTGCAAATCCATTGATCCAGTGTTGTAGGTGCACTTGAGCTCCTTTGGCAGTGCATCGATGCGAGGCGTCCAACTCGGTTTACTTAAGCCTTGTCTGGAACTGCGTTTGCAAGTGCTTCAGCTGTGTTAGTCCTCACTCTATACTCATGTTGGTTAACTAGCTGTGTTACCAGTCTAGACTGAAGATGTGCACGTGCGTGTGTCACGTGTGCGAGTGCTTCCGCTTTCGGTTTGTCGCAGCTGAGTCTTCAAGTGCTTTTGCATGTTTGTTAGCGATTCAAATGGCTCTGTCTTGATCGACTGCTCGGCCTCTGTCGCCCCTTCAGACACATATGTCAAGCTGACGCTGCTCAACTCCATTGGCCACGAGATGTCCAAGTGCAAGACGTCCATCTGCAGAGGTCAGCCCAACCCAACGTACAAAGAGACCTTTGTTTTCCAGGTGGCTCTCTTCCAACTGTCGGAGGTGACTCTCATCCTCTCAGTCTATAACAAGCGCAGCATGAAGCGGAAGGAGATGATTGGCTGGATCTCTCTGGGCCTCAACAGTTCTGGGGAGGAGGAACTCACACACTGGACTCAAATGAAGGAGTCCAAGGGTCAGCAGGTCTGCCACTGGCACAGTCTGCTGGAGTCCTAACAGAACCTCAAAGAGAGGGCGTGACCGGTGGTGACCAGGAGAGCACGTCCTCTGGTGTGCCCAGACGGGCCCACAGCACACCGCGAAGGAACGTGCGTAATGGACAAGTTGCCCAGCCTGAGAGACGGCTCCAGGGTCTTGCACATGCCTTCTGCATCCTCTTTGCTCATCACACCTGTCCTCTTCATTTCCTCCTTCACCATTTGGTTCTCTTACTCCTCACACACTTGCCCTATTTGTCTCCTCTGAAAGGAGAGTCCCTCACACCAACATAGCAGCTGCAGAGAAATCCAGTTGTGGGTCTTTGGGGTCTTGTCTGTGAACCGTGAATCACATTTGAACACATTTGAGAAAGACGACGTGATTGTGCATGTCAAAGTGGTGTTGAGTCAACAGAACCTCAAGCAAACAACTCCTGTTTCTGAAGAAGTGTGGGGCTGGATGTGGAGGGCCCACTGACCCCTGATATCAGGAATGTCAGAGGAAGCCCACCAGCCTGCAGGTCAGTTCAGGCACTCTGAGTCAAGCCCGCTGAGCTACCATTGAGGTGCTGAATGATGCAAGGCACATGCGGTATGATGAACTTTGGTTCGCTTAGACAACATAAAAAGCCACACCTGTTTTGAGCACACATTGAATACGTTTAAGCACTTTCATTCAAAATGACATTTAGTCCTGAAGAAAAACCAACAACTTTGAGTTCTGATGATGAATGACCAGCCCTGTGCTTCTTCAGCCTGGCACTGCAAACAAAAGCACACACCATGAAAACACGACCTGGTGACGAGTTCAAAATAGCACTCTTTGAAAAACCTTTATAGATGTTTTCCTATCTATTTTTGTATCAGAGTTTGTGAGCAATATGATAATAGAAGCTTCATCATGGATTTATATGCTGTGAAATGTTGGTCGGTGCCTTACTGTTCCACTTCAAGCTCCTGTCTGGATGTGCGAATGTACTTTGACTTCAATATATTTAACACAAAAAACCCTGTTTGTTGCTTTTTTCCTGATGATCCAACATTTCTACTGTTTTTGGTCTCATGCATCTACCATAATAAGCCGGCTGAGTCTAGTGCTACCAATAGGTGGCGCATTAATTAAATATCAGTCACTCGTTGCCCTGGACTAAGAACCTAATGCACCATGACTTGGTAACCACGAGTCTAGTCCTGCAATCTTGCACAGCCGTTTAATAGGGGGAAACAACCACTGCTCCAGCACAGGTGTAGAAGCCTGTTCAGCTCACTGATGGGCGCTGGGAGGCTCAGCCTTCCTGGCACTTCACTTGCTGACCCCAAACTTTCCACTTCCACGTGGGTCAGCGTCGGAAAGTCACTCTGCCAAGCAAGAGACAGGATAAAGCTGGTTCAGCATGGAAAATCCTGTTCACTACTGAGTTTGGCTGAATGCGCGCCATCCAATTGGTAGTGGCGTGTACGGACTCTGCAGGTTCTACCCCCATGACCCCACTGTGGAATGGACTTCAAGACATTTTCCTACGGTCCTCACACTCCCCTGCCTTCGTGTCACGCGGTCTCAAGGAAAGTTCTCGCTCCAGGGGAAGAAACGCGGGATGATTGAGTGGCTGCTGAATCACAGGGCAGAAGGCAGAGCAGAAGAGAGAGCTGCGCCCTCGTCGCCGCCTGCTCCCGTCCTGTTTGGGTCGGTCACATCCCTGCACATGCTCATCTGAAGATGCTTTTAGGTGCAGTCGGAAAAGACAATCTGTTTACTAGAGAACGAGACAGACATATGCTAAATAATTTACACCTCAGTCTTATGGTGTCAAAGCTTATGGTGCTGCTTTGTGAACCGCTGCACTTAGGTTATTTGTTGTCTTGTTTGTTTCTTATTGTTTGGATAGAGCTGCAGACTGGACCATCTCAGGCGTCTGGATGATCCGGAGAAAGTGGCTACACTCCGAGTGACCAAGGCCCGCGACGTCTTCAACCACAGCTACACGAGATCAGTTCATTCATTCACCTGTAAACACTGCTCCCGCGACACAGAGCCTCAGCGCCTCTTGTGAACTAGAGATGTGAACTGAAGTTGATCCGAATCAATGAGCTTATTAAAAAGGATGTGGAACAGTCACGTGAAGAACCACGCAGGAGTGGAAACCGGATTTCTCTTGTTTCATCCGTGAAATGGACGAAAGTCTTCAGTGGGACTGAGCTCATCTCCTCTAAGCCACATGCCATGAAATCCAATGAAATTGACTGGCCCAAGTTCATCAGCTGGCCAAGCTCCACTGGTGATCTGTTGCTGGGTCTGGATGCTAAGCCAGGGGGGTCTTCACTCCTGTTTTGCTGATAATGTGACATGACGACTAAATGACTTGAACAGAGTACTGTACAGAGCAAAATGCACACACATTCTTGTCACAGATTACACTCAACTAAATCTCCGTGTCTCAAAAGGATAACTGCAGCATTTTACCCTCAAAAGTTGGCAGGCAATAAGAGAAAGTTAAATAAAATAATCACGGTGAATCACTAAGTGTTATTTGTAGCCTCAGCGACGATGCAGATATTTCACAACCCAGTTATGACAGTAAAAGTATAGTAACGGACGTAACTGATCAAAGGCGATGGGTGCTTGGTTGCCCTTATAGCGTTTATTGCGTTTCCGTAAAAACGTTCGAATTTCCGTGAATGAATTGAGCGGAGTAGAACGAATTCCGAGCCGCCCGTAAAGGCGTCACCAGGAGGGCTGCATCTGCTGCTGATCCTCGGCAGCGTCCACGCGCCGTGACTCTCTCCAGCGCGACGGAAGCGGACGGTGGCGCTGCTCCAGCCCTGCAGGAGACAAAGAAGGACCTCACTCGCAGCAGGTAAGCACAGCCGTCCTCCCAGGACCCGCTCCGCTCTCGGGCGTCCCGCACCGCGGTGCTGTTCACGCGTCCTGACTGGCGTGGCTCCGCACGAGCACGGGCAGAAGCATCTCACCACGACTGCAGTGCTCGGGACACCAGACCCGACTTAACATCGTGGGCGTGAAAGCAACGAGAAAACAGCGACCCCGGGGTTGTGTTGGTCCTAGCTGTGAGTGGAATGGAGCCCGCGAACTTGGAGCCGCGCGGGGCTCAGGTTGTTGACATGAAGAGTGGCGCTTCAGGGTTGTTTACATTCGCATGAGCTCGTGTTCATTTGTGTTTGTTAACTGACTGGTCAACCCTCTTCACAATGCTCCGTCTATCATGCTGGCCAGACCTGACCAGTGACCTGACCAGTGACCTGACCAGTGATCAGTGACCTGACCAGTGACCAGTGACCTGACCTGACCTGACCTGACCTGACCTGACCAGTGACCAGTGACCAGTGACCTGACCAGTGACCAAGTGCTCTGACTCCTGGGTGTTCTCCTGCGCCTCTGCAGCCGCTCACAGAAGCTCAGCTACCAAGTGCTGTGTGAGACACAACACTCCAAACATCCATGAACTGCTGAGGAACTATCAAATAACAGTTTTGTCTCATGAAACAAAACAGGAATATGACCTCATATTTTTCGACACAACCCTTTGAAAACAGGAGGCTGCGTGGCGGCTATTGGTGCAGCGATTGCCATTTTTTTGTTGACGATTTTTGTTCCAATAGGCGGAGACTAATTGTTATTTTCTTTTTTTTTTCCTTCCCAATTCAATCAAACACAGAAGTCACTTTTTTTGCACAAACCTACTGGATAACAATAAGACAGAACAATGCACAGAAAAGATTGCATTGCATTTTAAAGCAAATAAAGAAAGGCAGAGTGCTGCATATGAAACAGATAAGTTTTATTCAGCTGACCATAAACAGCGAACAGATCAAACCCACAAGGTTCCCTTTTCATCCACCTCATGTCCAGGGAATGAGCACCTCCGGTCTTCAGAGCAGAACTCTTCGGCCTAAAGGAAACACTAATATGCAGTGTGCCGACATTGGTTAGGGTTAGACACACTGGCACTGCTTGGACCTCAACTCATCGTGCAAACAGCCTCTGTCATTGTGACTTGTCTCGTCTGTCCTCTTCGTTTTTCTGCCATTCTCCTGGCATGTTTTGAGGTGGAAAGTGTTTATCAAGCGACAGTTATCTTTTGCACCACAATATTGCGGGCATTGCAGAATAGTCTTCCCTCCACTAACGTGAAGCAGGTGAGCATTTGGCGTCTTGTAAGTCTTCCTCTCAACAAGACGCTTGTGAATATGGTGACGCACAAGCGGTGTAGAAGTAATGGGACAAAATGGCCGCACAGAATTGGTTGAAATTGCGTTAATAGTTGCGATTGCATTTGTGAATTGCTGTATAAATAAAGGTTGCCTTAGAATGCTGTGGCAGAAGTGTTACTTCACTAATCCTGCGCTCGCAGGTCTGCTAAAAGGGACCAGCCAAGCTGGATGGAGCTGACACCAGCTTGGCGAACGCCACAGCGTGGTCGCCCTCAGAGCAGGAAGAAACCACACATCTCACTGTATTAAACAGAGAACTGGAATTGTGTGCGGCAGGTCCGTGAATGGTACATTCAATTCTACCTTTACCTGCTTCTGGGTCCAGTCCAGTCCAGTCTGGATGCCAGCCTACGACACACTTGGTGGAGATGCTGCCATCTATTGTCCAGTGGATGCTGCACCATGGAAGCTGTGCTCTGATGATGAGCAGGCCAGCCATGATTGTCTCACATTGTACCCACGGGGTACTGTCATGTTGATGCTGAGTACCTGGTGCTGGAAACTACCTGAAAGTTTTGGTCCGACGTGAGGAAGGTGTGGGTTTGGGTTAAGAGCTGGGAGTCCCGATCCACTGGGGGGTGCTAACATTAGTACACACTAGTTTGCAGGAGACCGTGAAGATTCATTTTTCTCCTCACCCTTTTCTCTGCAGGAATTGGATGCAGCTGTAGAAAAGTTTAAAAAAATGGTCACACAAATCCTAAAATGTATTTGAAGAAAAGTCAGAGGGAACTGAAATATACACTCCTTCATTCATTCATAGAGGTGGAATGTACAGTACTAGTCTTGGCATGTTGGCCATGCAACATCCAGAAAAGTGTTGTTCATCATGGACGAGTCGGCACAGGGCAGTTTGGTCCTCCTTGATAAACATGCTTTTGTTTGTATGGTGCCACGACTGAGCTCTGACTGACCTCTCCCTTGAAAAAGCACAACTAGTGCTATTTTGTCACATGTGGTCATGACACCGTGAGGAACATCCAACCCTGATCATCGGCGTGGAGGACCAGACTACAGAAGTCTCTTTGCTTCCTGCCAAAGCCCTTCACTCCTTTGTTCCATCTCATCCAAAAGCCCTTGCTGTGATTCCTCCTCTTCCACTTCTGTGCTGTGGTGCTATCAATCAAATGGAGCTCTCAGCAGACTCGTCTGCTCATTAGGGATGTGAACCTGTAGGTAGCCTGCAGCCCTGCCAAGCCATTCATCTCTCTCAGCAGGACACGAGCTCTCACATCTGGAGCAGCGTTTGGAAAACACAGCTTTTCACTGCGATGATCCTTGTTGAAGAGAGTCAATACGTTTTTCACAAGGGTGTGTCTGCAGCTCCCCTGTAGGGAAATACACCTTTAATGTATCCTCCACCTGTCCGTTTACTGTGAGAGTGACGACCAAAAACCCACAAGTTCAATCCAAAAGAACATATTCCCTGACAGAGGAGTCTCATTTCTCAGCACCTACGCCTGACGTAGCTCAAGAGGTGTAGAGACTGTCTGGCCCGGACCCTTTTCTTCCACCTTCAGTCCATCTTTTAAGGCCCAGTCTCCGGTGTTTGCTCCTGGTGTCTTCAGGTCCAGGTCGACACGGCTCACGTGTCATGTCGACTCCACTCGGTCTGCGGTTACCGTACACAATATACCTGCATCTGTTGGATCCAATCTCTCATTAGGTAAAACATTATAAAGCAGTTTATGTAATGTAAAAAGATACTTTGATTCATATAATGATATGGAAACTATCATTCTGCCTAGACTGGCAGCAACAGTGCCTGAAGCCTGCGGCTCGGTTGAGGCTGGCTGCACGCATGCTGGACAAGCCATGGCTTTGATGGCCTTATGACAAAGTCGGCAGTATGTCAATGGTGATGGCGCCTCATTGGGCCTCAAGTCCTCTGCAGTCTACTTGTGCACGGTGAGAGAAGATGGGGAGAGAATATTTTGAAATCCTCCGAAACAATCCGTCTCAACAAAGTTGCCATGTTTGTGTTCTTGCACATGAAGAGATGAACCCTCTCCCTAAAGACCAAACAGAAACATGAGACTTGCAAGTGTTTCCCATTCCTCCCAGCATGTGGGGGTATTAACTCTGAGAGCACGTACTGATGCTCCAATCAGTCTGAACGTGGTGCCATGGAGCAGAGGGTCCACACAGCAGCCCTCTGCAGCTGCTCTGTCACAACACGCGTGTCACCACTCTGAGCAAGGAGCGCGGGCCGAACCCCCACAGGCCACCAACACAACTTCACATCATCACACCACCGTGACCACGATGGCCCTCTGCCAAGCGCAAGCTGCTCTGATACCTTCCGACAACTCGCGAGCTGGCACAAGGCCAGCTTCAGAAGCAGCCAAAAACACGACATGCACACACACACAATAAAGGGCCGTAGATGATAAGGGAAGATCCGGAGGAGGGAGGTTATCTCTATTTGAGCTCATCCTGCGTACTCCACACAGCACTGTCTCTTGTTCTGTCACCCAAATTGTTTTCATTTGTCCAGCTGCAGATGAAAATGGACGAAATGCCTCAGAAGGAATGTGAAGGTCGAGTGTTGCAAGGCTGGTGTTTTTGCAGAGGCTTTGGCTGTTCTGTGAACCCAGAAACTAGGATGTAGGCCCTTTCTGTTGTTACTGAAAGTTCAAAGCAAATGTCATGAGATGAGCAGTTGTGTGTAGAATAAATGAAGAAGTAGGATGACAAAGAAATACGAATGGAACGTGCCCTTCCAACACATTTGCATGGCCTTATTCTACTCTTGCATCAGCATGTCTGAGGACACAACACGGTGTCTGTGGCTGAGTGGGTTTGTGTCTGTCGACCACAAGAGCAGAAGTCTTCCCTGCAGGCCATGGGTCTCCACTACGGCCCGTCCCCTTCCCACCCTGACTCATCCCATCCATCTATCATTCCTCCTCACGCACCTCCGCTCACTCGGGCTCGTGCCCTGGGCCTGCAAGTACAGCCTCATCATCAAGGGAAAGGAGATGGGTTGGGATCAGTTGTAGGGAGGGAAGCGGAGCAATCAGGAGGAGCTGTGACTGAGGTGAAGAGTCTGACAAGCACCTTGACACACACACACAGTCTGCGCTCACTTCCAACCATCTTGCATCCCAGCCAAATGCAGACAGAGAGAGACGGATCATACCCCCTGGGGAGATTTCCTTTCCCATTTCTTGTTTTCTCTACCCTCTGTCTCTCCTCTGTGCTCTGACAGATGCTCACACACTTGTTCACAGCGCTTCCCCCGTCCTCTCCTCCTTTTCTTTGAAGAAGAAGAAGTGTTGCTGTACATGTAGGAAAGCGGCTCCATCGGTATTTTTTTTTTCATACCCCGTGTTCAGTGAGCTGTCATCTGTGACCGGTGTTGAAAGGATGCCGGCGAGTGAGGGAGCGCGCAAGTGAGGGATTGAGATTCTGGATGAAAGGGAGGGGGAGATGTGGAGCTGCAGCTCCCTACGGAGGGCAGGGGGAGTGATGGCATGCTTGTTTCTTTGTGCCCGAGCAAACGTGAGCCGAGGTGGTGGAGAGGAAAATAGCTGAGGCCAACGGAAATAAGCGGGACCATCAAGATTCATTTGCCAAAGCTCTTGAAGCACTGTAACCACAGCATGATGGGCCTGGTGGGGGAGCCTTGAGCAGCGACTCTAAAAAATGAAACACGTGTCAATAGAATGTAGTGTGCACCTAGCTTGAGCGAGATCTTTTTGACAGACTCTTCAGGCAGCCTCGCTGTCTAGTTGGTTCGATCAGCTACCCGCTCCACTGGGAGGCTGCAAAGAAGCCGCCGTATTGTTTCGGGATACCCAGCCTCCGCAAGGATGCCGCAGAATCTAGTACAGAGTTTCCCATGTTTTGAATCCAGCAGATGATGATGGCGACGAAGTGTGCCATTTCAAAATATGAAAGTAAATGCTGTGTTCAAAGGAGTGAGATCACATTTAGTTGAATGGAAGGAGACCTAAATAATGGCCCGACTGAGCGATGGTGGAGCGGAGTGCAGGGCCGATGATGCCGGCTGCTCAGATGTTATGGAGGAAAAAAGACGTTTCAATGTTGCTTGTGTGGCGGCGGTGGTGAAATCTCCATAGTGATGTGCAGCAAAATACTGCGGTTTGCAAGCTGTGTCGGCGGCTGGGTGCCAGAAAAGGGCTGCACTACGGGTCTTTTTAGCCACACACTCTGCTTTGTTGTTTTTTAAAATTAGGTTAAAATTATGGAGCTATCACTGATACCGATCACACGGCTCGACAATGAATTTGTAATCAAAATGATGAGACCTTCTGTGTCTATGGTGTGAAAAAATGAACTTGACATGAACTCAGACACGTTGTCATATCCCTCTTCAAGGAAGCAAAACTAGAAAAACCTTGCAGCATGCAGCAACTCTTCTGTCAAAAGGACACAACTGAAAAACATGGCATTGAATGAGAGACGTGGCAGGTGAGTCTCTCTGGAGATGGTGCTGTGTCCGTAAAATATTGACTGTAGCGGGACTCTGAGACAGAGAGCACTGCAGTGATCAAAGTTTCCACTCCGGATGTTTTCAACAGTTTCAGATTCAAGTGGCTGATGAACGCTGCACCTGACTCCAAGACGGCAATGGACTCTGCCGTTTCCGTTTCAGCATAAACAACACCTGAGAATGGCTGCTCATCCAGCTCGGTGAAATGAATGAATGATTGTTTCGTATCATTCCGGATGTCACGCCGGGAGCGGCGAGCGTTGCTAGCGTCAGCTGCTGCTGAGGAACCAGTGCTCTCACTTTCATGAGCCCAGAAAACTCTCCGTGCTGCGTCAAGTGCTGGCGTGTTTCATTTGAAGGCGCTTCCCTGCGCAGCATTTTGCCGTGGATGTGCTGCATGATGCAAAGTTAACAGATTGAAAGAAGCTCCACAGCAGACATGCATGAAACACAGTGCTTTGCCACTCTTTTAGATGAAGCTGAACAAGAGCGTTCTTACCTAGAACCCAAAATCCTGTGTCTGAGTTTGGTGGTGGGATCCAGTAAACCAAGCTTTTGTTACCTTGTGCCTTTCAGAGCCAAACTGGGGGGAGAGAGATGACCCTTGTCTTGTCCATGAATCCATTCCTGGAGCCAGAGGTAGACCCTCCCCTCTCCTCATGGGAGTCAGAGCGCTGGACCAAGAGCCGCCCGTCCAGCCCAGCAGCCACTTGCACCTCTGTAGGGTCTTTAACCCCAGGTACTAGAATGTTTTCTGCTCGTGTATAATGCAGCACATTGAAGCACAAGTCCTGTTGGTCTCAACATTACAGAAGTATCACATGCACGACTTGTCGGCCTACACCAAAAATGGATTTCCTGGCTTCAACACACTCCTTTTTTGTGTTTGCCCTCCAGATGCCACCTGCAGGCGCCTTCCTGATCAACGCTCCAAGATTGCCTACTTCAAGAGGAAGTTAGTTGACTGTGAGGAGGTTCCTTTAACCTTCAGGACCTACTGCCAAATGGTGAGACGGTCTGACAGTGATGCTGGCGTGCAGAACGGCATGACATTTGTCAATGAATGTGCTTGCTGTAGGTGACGCCGGTGTTGGAAGAGAGGGCTCACATCCTGCGCCTCTCTTTGGAGAAGATGCGTTTCATTGACGACCCAGAAGCCTTCCTGCGGCGCTCCGTCCTGGTCAATAACCTCTTGGGACGCTTGCGGGCGGAGATCTTGCTCCAGAGCTCTGACTGCTGTTTCTCTCCAAACTCTGCCTCTCCCACCGCTCCCTGCATCATGCCGCCGACCGCCGCACCTGCTCACCCAGCACTGCGCGCCTTACCTCCGCGTATCTGCCTCGCACCCCAAGGTGGACCCCCCTTTCGCAAGCGGTTCCGTATGGTCCGTGTGGGCCAAGGAGACCTTCAGTCGGAGCGCGCCCAGACCTGCTGCTGCTTCTACGCTGCGGCAGCAGCTGCAGGCCACGACCTCCACCTCCCACTCTCGGCTTATGACGCGCCACTGTCCACCTGCCCGTCCACACCATCCTCCTCCCTCCTGCAGCTCAACACTCACAGCAAACTTGGACTTGCAGTGGAGGATCATGACACTGTGGAAGAGCAGGAGGAGGACGATGAGGTGGAAAAAGAAGAAGCAGGTTCATCTGTGGAGCACAAATGTAGGACTAGGACGAGTGAAACAAGGACTGCTGAGGAGACGGGGGAGGAAGAGGAGGAGCTGGAAGAGGAAGGAGTGACGCATTGTCAGTGCCACTTACAAGTGAAAAGGCACACGTCACATTTGTGGCTTCGTCGGCTTCATAGACACTGATGGTACTGCTGCTCCTGGCTCTTGATACGGGCATCCACTCTGCGTCTGTCTTCACAAGATCATGGCAGACTCAGGGCTGTCCCCAGCACTCTAGCAGCGTTGTGGCCTCCTACCTTGGCATTTTCCCTGGAAGAAATGTCTTGCACTTTCTCCTCGCACACTTTAGTGGTGCAGTGGTCTCCAGGAGCTTCTGCTGGTGTTCGGGTGCTTCAAACTCGACTATAAATGTGCAGTGATGTTAACTGTCAGCGCCGTCTAGTGAGAGTGAGCTGATCGACAGCAGGCAGGACACTAGAGGAAAGTACTTTTCGTCTCAATCGTCGACATGTTTGCAGCTGGTCTGGTTTGGCAGGTTGTCAGCAATGCTAGTGGTTTGCACTGAGCTTTTGGTATTTTAACCCTTTCACATTTTTGAATTGAAACTGATTTTTTTGTTAAACAAAGAGGGGAAAACAAATAAAAAAACAACTTTAAATTGAACACTGCTGCAAAAAAGAGAAAACTGTTTGAAAGAGTAGACTAATCTTTTGTGATAAGAAAACTGAAAACCAACTGAAATTCTTTTAAAACAAAAGTTAAAAGTAATTTAGGCAGAGAAAAACATCACTTTCATGTATTAAAAATCAATAGTCATTGTTGAGCCGGGACAATATAAGCACTAAACCAGGGGCTCTGAACCTTCCCATCCCTTCATTAGAACTGATCCATGACTCTCAATTTCATCTGTGATCAACAGCCATATTTGGTCGACTGACGCGTAAACAAACCAAAACCTTGTGAAACAACATGAGACCTTGCGATCGTCGCAAAGATATTTATTTGTCATGGAAAAGTCCAACCAGCAGAAGCAGGTGCAAGTCGTATTTATCACATTTCCTAAAGAAAAAAAGAACAGAAACTGAATAAAATTCAAAATATAATAAAACCAAGTCTAAATATTGTAAACATTTTTTTTTATTTAAACTCCAAAAAGGATACAAGTACAAGTGTTGCAATTGATTTTAACAATGCTCCAACAGGTGCTTTCACAAACAGTTTTTTCACTGTTCGGGAGGCGCCATCACTTTCTTCTTCATTGTTTCTTTCCACGAACTTCTCCATAGTTGGTGACTATCACAGATGTGCAGCGGTCAGGTCAGTTCACTGACTCACTACTGCCGCCACACGTGGCTCATGTATCAGAACTGAGCGTCTCACGGCCCAGAGGTGGGAAACAAAAACCTTTTAGCGGCCCTCTAGGGGGCGCTCGCGGCCCTGCGGTGAAGCATCATTGCTGTAAACAACAGTTGTGTCACAATAACAACTCCAAGTGCCTTGTTGTTGCACCTGGCCTTATTTCGTGTGTCTGGCTGACAGAAGGAACACAGCACAGAAAACAGCTCCATTTCCAACCTCATGCCGTCTGCATGTTTTTATTGCACTTGGTGTAATGTGGACGGATATTTGTGTCGACCAGCTGTTTCCTCCGTCTGAGCGGACTTGCAGGCGCAGCCTCCTCCAGCTCTTCCTGGGTGTTCACAAGGTGATCTCAAGGTCAACGTCGAGACCCAATTACTGACCACTGTTTGTTGTCCATATGTCTTCGATTGAAACCAGTACCAGAAGTAATTCAGTGTTTTTGGTATTTGTTTTTACAGCTCATGGGGTTTAAGGTGTCAGTGTCCTTTCTTGAATGAATCCTTGTTAAATCGGCGGGAATTGTTACCTTGTGAATATAAGCTCAGTTGACGTGACTCATCTCCTTTGGTCGTCAGGTCCACCAGTTGACCATCCTCACCCATCTTCATCGTCCCGCAGCAGCTTCCTTCAACAGTCCTGCTCCATCCCTTCCTCTCCTCTCCACCTGTCCCTCTGATGCACTCACTTCTGCGCCTGTCTTCTCCAGCCATGTCATCCTTATCTCCAAAACATGTTTCAGTCATGTGCCAAATGTCATGCAGCTCTACTCAGAACCCTGCTTTGTGATCATGTTTGTCCAGCTAACCCTAACCCTAACCAACTGAACCAGTTCAGCACAATGAAAACTCTCAGCTGTCCGGTTACTGACATGCTTGTCTGGGCTCTTGTGCCACTGAACCAACCCCTTGAGTCATTTTGTTCTTTCAAAAATGTGCGTTGAGCTGGTGTGTTAGTGACGATGACAGAAGCAATGCCTTGGTTCCAAGATGTGTCACTCGTCTAAGTCTTGACCAGCGCTTACGTGTGGTGTTCTGTGCCCAGTGTATCGACCAGTAAAAGAATTGTTGGACACAACTCCCCTCTGTTGTTCCTGTATACTCCTGAATGTGTGGCGCTTTTGTGACGCCTAACCAATCTGTGACATCTCAGAAGTCACCACGAATGTCCCTCCTTGACATTTCACTTACAATCCCACAGAACTTTGGTCTGCTGAGCCATCACCTCCACCACAAGAGCCAGAAATGACACACTGTGTGTGTGTGTGTGTGTGTGTGTATAACTTCCTAAGGGTTGTGTTGGTTTCTGAACACTTTTTGCCGCAGGGATGTGTCTCCTGCTGCATCTTCCGCTGCACCCCTTCTCATCTTTGACCTCTCCACTGTCGCTATTAATAGGGCAATCCCTTGTTAAAGAATCG
>NC_071349.1:21082500-21100824 GCF_027744825.2 Synchiropus splendidus
CATGATATTCATCATGATTATTGTAGTTCCGGCGTCCACCAGGAGGTGCCGCCAATCTGTCCTGTACTCTCCACTGGTTGTTAGACCTGCGTTCAGGAACGGCGCGTTGAGGAGGACGACGCCTGCGTAGAGGTGAGTGTGTGCGGGGGGGCCCGGCACGATCCGCTCGTCCGAACCTCACCACATCCGCATAGGAGGAAGAGGAGGGTCGCTGGTCTGACGGCTCCCGTCTCCAGCTGGGTTGCCGGCGCGCCGGACCGAACAACGGACGTGGATCTCCCGGACCGCGTGCTCCTCGTCGCCGGCGTCCTCCCCTGGTGACGCGGGTCCATCCCTCGTCTTGGTCATCGCGGTCCTCATAATAAGGGTCAAAGTCTCTATGGAAGTTCATGCTGTAGTGCCTGAACTCTATCCACACCAACCTGTGAATCACTGAAGTAGTCCGCTTGGATAAAATGTAAATTCAAAATATATATTAATCCACAACGGTTCAAAAAAAGTCTTTTAATAGTAGTCCAGGTAAATCCACAGGTAAGTTGGAGAATTCAAGGGCAACAAAAACTGCAATTCGCAACGTTTCGGTTTAAAGAAACCTTCATCAGGCAAATATAGATCCGTATTGTTCGGTTAACAGGAGAGCTATGGCACCTACCAGTACGTGACCGCCTTTTATACCTGCCGCGCTTTTACCTGCGCATGCTCAATTTTCGAATCTAAACAGTCACTAATACGGCAATGCGCCCTCTTGTGGCAGTAATAACAGCATGAACTATATACAGACATGTAATCATAATGAAAAACACCATAATAAACCCAAAACAGTTCACACAACAGAAAATTATACATTATATACAGTCTTAAGGTGTGTTTATATGTTTTTTTCAGATGAGGTTGGAACCCCCCACTCGAGGACACCCGGAGCCCCAGTACTGACCCAGCGGCACTGGCAATAGGGTTAGTATAAATTTGCTGGGAGGGAGCCCAGCAACAGCACGGGCCAGTCCGGGCTTTCCCGGGATCTCCAGATGAACCCCGGGCAGGAGGTAAGTACCTTCTATGTAGGGTTAGAATAGGTAGGGTTAAATTAGGTGAGTAGATCAAGGGGCCAGGGCCAGGGGTTGGATAAATTTAGGGCCGGGGCCAGGAAGCGGTTAGGTTTAGGGCCAGGGTAGGGAACCGGTTAAGTTTAGGGCCGGGGCCAAGGAGCGGTTAGGTTTAGGGCCAGGGTTGGGAACCGGTTAAGTTTAGGGCCGGGGCCAGGGAGCGGTTAGGTTTAGGGCCAGGGTAGGGAACCGGTTAGGTTTAGGGCAGGTTAGAGAACCGGTTAAGTTAAGGGCCAGGGCCAGGTAGTATTTAGGTTCAGGGCCAGGTTAGGGAACCGGTTAAGTTTAGGGCCGGGGCCAGGGAGCGGTTAGGTTTAGGGCCAGGGTTGGGAACCGGTTAAGTTTAGGGCCGGGGCCAGGGAGCGGTTAGGTTTAGGGCCAGGGTAGGGAACCGGTTAGGTTTAGGGCCAGGTTAGAGAACCGGTTAAGTTAAGGGCCAGGGCCAGGTAGTATTTAGGTTCAGGGCCAGGTTAGGGAACCGGTTAAGTTTAGGGCCGGGGCCAGGAAGCGGTTAGGTTTAGGGCCAGGGTAGGGAACCGGTTAAGTTTAGGGCCGGGGCCAGAGTGTGTTTAGGTTCAGGGCCAGGGTTAAGTTAAGGGCCAGGTAGAGGGTGAGGTTAGGGTTAGAAAAAAGAGTAGGAAGCCCTAGGAGCGTCCAGCGTGCGTTTCTCCTCGTCCGCGATGAGGCGACACAGTTCGTCCAAAGCGGCCGATGATGAACTGGCACCTTGCGGGAACAGGACCGATGGCGTGGGTCCCTGGGGCACCGGGGAGTCCAAAAGGTGAGTTGGGTTCCTCGGCGGCACGGGCTCCGCAGCCGGCGCACGCTTACGTGGTCTCAACCTCGGAAGTCGGGGTGAGATCGGGGGCGGCGTAGGTGGCACGACGTCCCTCCGGTGAGTAGAGGATTGTCGATCCTTCTGTGGGGGCGGGGCCGCCCAGTCCGAAGAGCCTGGACCCCCATCCCGGGCCGGAGACTCCTCCCTCCCCGGCGCGGATGAAGCAGCAGAGGAGGAAGAAGAATCCGCCGACGATGAGGAGGAGCTCCGCTGGTTTCCCACTGGGGCCCATGGCTGTGGTGGTGGTGATGGTGATGGTGATGGTGGCGACGGCGCTGATGACGCTGGTGGAGGCGAGCGCTGGACCGGGGTGGATCTCCGTGTAAGTTGAGGCGGTGGCATCACGGGGCGCTGTTCTGTGGGTCCTGCCGGCTCGCAGTCTGGTGTGTGAGCAATTAGCAGGGCTTCCACCTCTTGCAAGGTTTCCTGCCTCAACCTGCGGCCCAGGTCCCTCCGGGCGCGTTTTGTAGCCACCTCCAAAGCCCTGCTCCAGTCCGGAGATTGTAGGTTCACCAGCTGTTGAAGGTGAGTGTCGATACACTTCAGGTGGTGTTCCTTGAGAATCAGCATTGTATTAAATGCCCAGTTTTTGCAATTTCCTTCCAATAAAATCGAGGTTTCCTCATTGGGGCAGGATGGCTTTATATTATTAAAGAGGAAGTTGGCCATCCTCTGAATGGTAGGAGGAGGATCCTCATGGGGTCTCGCCACATGTTGGAGATGGTGAGTGGATTTAATTAATTGAGAAATAATTCTCAATTTCTCATAAAAGTGAGGGTCCTCCGCAGGCTCAGGGCGTGGGTCGTCCCGGGGCGCTCTATTGTAAATGTCATGATATTCATCATGATTATTGTAGTTCCGGCGTCCACCAGGAGGTGCCGCCAATCTGTCCTGTACTCTCCACTGGTTGTTAGACCTGCGTTCAGGAACGGCGCGTTGAGGAGGACGACGCCTGCGTAGAGGTGAGTGTGTGCGGGGGGGCCCGGCACGATCCGCTCGTCCGAACCTCACCACATCCGCATAGGAGGAAGAGGAGGGTCGCTGGTCTGACGGCTCCCGTCTCCAGCTGGGTTGCCGGCGCGCCGGACCGAACAACGGACGTGGATCTCCCGGACCGCGTGCTCCTCGTCGCCGGCGTCCTCCCCTGGTGACGCGGGTCCATCCCTCGTCTTGGTCATCGCGGTCCTCATAATAAGGGTCAAAGTCTCTATGGAAGTTCATGCTGTAGTGCCTGAACTCTATCCACACCAACCTGTGAATCACTGAAGTAGTCCGCTTGGATAAAATGTAAATTCAAAATATATATTAATCCACAACGGTTCAAAAAAAGTCTTTTAATAGTAGTCCAGGTAAATCCACAGGTAAGTTGGAGAATTCAAGGGCAACAAAAACTGCAATTCGCAACGTTTCGGTTTAAAGAAACCTTCATCAGGCAAATATAGATCCGTATTGTTCGGTTAACAGGAGAGCTATGGCACCTACCAGTACGTGACCGCCTTTTATACCTGCCGCGCTTTTACCTGCGCATGCTCAATTTTCGAATCTAAACAGTCACTAATACGGCAATGCGCCCTCTTGTGGCAGTAATAACAGCATGAACTATATACAGACATGTAATCATAATGAAAAACACCATAATAAACCCAAAACAGTTCACACAACAGAAAATTATACATTATATACAGTCTTAAGGTGTGTTTATATGTTTTTTTCAGATGAGGTTGGAACCCCCCACTCGAGGACACCCGGAGCCCCAGTACTGACCCAGCGGCACTGGCAATAGGGTTAGTATAAATTTGCTGGGAGGGAGCCCAGCAACAGCACGGGCCAGTCCGGGCTTTCCCGGGATCTCCAGATGAACCCCGGGCAGGAGGTAAGTACCTTCTATGTAGGGTTAGAATAGGTAGGGTTAAATTAGGTGAGTAGATCAAGGGGCCAGGGCCAGGGGTTGGATAAATTTAGGGCCGGGGCCAGGAAGCGGTTAGGTTTAGGGCCAGGGTAGGGAACCGGTTAAGTTTAGGGCCGGGGCCAAGGAGCGGTTAGGTTTAGGGCCAGGGTTGGGAACCGGTTAAGTTTAGGGCCGGGGCCAGGGAGCGGTTAGGTTTAGGGCCAGGGTAGGGAACCGGTTAGGTTTAGGGCAGGTTAGAGAACCGGTTAAGTTAAGGGCCAGGGCCAGGTAGTATTTAGGTTCAGGGCCAGGTTAGGGAACCGGTTAAGTTTAGGGCCGGGGCCAGGGAGCGGTTAGGTTTAGGGCCAGGGTTGGGAACCGGTTAAGTTTAGGGCCGGGGCCAGGGAGCGGTTAGGTTTAGGGCCAGGGTAGGGAACCGGTTAGGTTTAGGGCCAGGTTAGAGAACCGGTTAAGTTAAGGGCCAGGGCCAGGTAGTATTTAGGTTCAGGGCCAGGTTAGGGAACCGGTTAAGTTTAGGGCCGGGGCCAGGAAGCGGTTAGGTTTAGGGCCAGGGTAGGGAACCGGTTAAGTTTAGGGCCGGGGCCAGAGTGTGTTTAGGTTCAGGGCCAGGGTTAAGTTAAGGGCCAGGTAGAGGGTGAGGTTAGGGTTAGAAAAAAGAGTAGGAAGCCCTAGGAGCGTCCAGCGTGCGTTTCTCCTCGTCCGCGATGAGGCGACACAGTTCGTCCAAAGCGGCCGATGATGAACTGGCACCTTGCGGGAACAGGACCGATGGCGTGGGTCCCTGGGGCACCGGGGAGTCCAAAAGGTGAGTTGGGTTCCTCGGCGGCACGGGCTCCGCAGCCGGCGCACGCTTACGTGGTCTCAACCTCGGAAGTCGGGGTGAGATCGGGGGCGGCGTAGGTGGCACGACGTCCCTCCGGTGAGTAGAGGATTGTCGATCCTTCTGTGGGGGCGGGGCCGCCCAGTCCGAAGAGCCTGGACCCCCATCCCGGGCCGGAGACTCCTCCCTCCCCGGCGCGGATGAAGCAGCAGAGGAGGAAGAAGAATCCGCCGACGATGAGGAGGAGCTCCGCTGGTTTCCCACTGGGGCCCATGGCTGTGGTGGTGGTGATGGTGATGGTGATGGTGGCGACGGCGCTGATGACGCTGGTGGAGGCGAGCGCTGGACCGGGGTGGATCTCCGTGTAAGTTGAGGCGGTGGCATCACGGGGCGCTGTTCTGTGGGTCCTGCCGGCTCGCAGTCTGGTGTGTGAGCAATTAGCAGGGCTTCCACCTCTTGCAAGGTTTCCTGCCTCAACCTGCGGCCCAGGTCCCTCCGGGCGCGTTTTGTAGCCACCTCCAAAGCCCTGCTCCAGTCCGGAGATTGTAGGTTCACCAGCTGTTGAAGGTGAGTGTCGATACACTTCAGGTGGTGTTCCTTGAGAATCAGCATTGTATTAAATGCCCAGTTTTTGCAATTTCCTTCCAATAAAATCGAGGTTTCCTCATTGGGGCAGGATGGCTTTATATTATTAAAGAGGAAGTTGGCCATCCTCTGAATGGTAGGAGGAGGATCCTCATGGGGTCTCGCCACATGTTGGAGATGGTGAGTGGATTTAATTAATTGAGAAATAATTCTCAATTTCTCATAAAAGTGAGGGTCCTCCGCAGGCTCAGGGCGTGGGTCGTCCCGGGGCGCTCTATTGTAAATGTCATGATATTCATCATGATTATTGTAGTTCCGGCGTCCACCAGGAGGTGCCGCCAATCTGTCCTGTACTCTCCACTGGTTGTTAGACCTGCGTTCAGGAACGGCGCGTTGAGGAGGACGACGCCTGCGTAGAGGTGAGTGTGTGCGGGGGGGCCCGGCACGATCCGCTCGTCCGAACCTCACCACATCCGCATAGGAGGAAGAGGAGGGTCGCTGGTCTGACGGCTCCCGTCTCCAGCTGGGTTGCCGGCGCGCCGGACCGAACAACGGACGTGGATCTCCCGGACCGCGTGCTCCTCGTCGCCGGCGTCCTCCCCTGGTGACGCGGGTCCATCCCTCGTCTTGGTCATCGCGGTCCTCATAATAAGGGTCAAAGTCTCTATGGAAGTTCATGCTGTAGTGCCTGAACTCTATCCACACCAACCTGTGAATCACTGAAGTAGTCCGCTTGGATAAAATGTAAATTCAAAATATATATTAATCCACAACGGTTCAAAAAAAGTCTTTTAATAGTAGTCCAGGTAAATCCACAGGTAAGTTGGAGAATTCAAGGGCAACAAAAACTGCAATTCGCAACGTTTCGGTTTAAAGAAACCTTCATCAGGCAAATATAGATCCGTATTGTTCGGTTAACAGGAGAGCTATGGCACCTACCAGTACGTGACCGCCTTTTATACCTGCCGCGCTTTTACCTGCGCATGCTCAATTTTCGAATCTAAACAGTCACTAATACGGCAATGCGCCCTCTTGTGGCAGTAATAACAGCATGAACTATATACAGACATGTAATCATAATGAAAAACACCATAATAAACCCAAAACAGTTCACACAACAGAAAATTATACATTATATACAGTCTTAAGGTGTGTTTATATGTTTTTTTCAGATGAGGTTGGAACCCCCCACTCGAGGACACCCGGAGCCCCAGTACTGACCCAGCGGCACTGGCAATAGGGTTAGTATAAATTTGCTGGGAGGGAGCCCAGCAACAGCACGGGCCAGTCCGGGCTTTCCCGGGATCTCCAGATGAACCCCGGGCAGGAGGTAAGTACCTTCTATGTAGGGTTAGAATAGGTAGGGTTAAATTAGGTGAGTAGATCAAGGGGCCAGGGCCAGGGGTTGGATAAATTTAGGGCCGGGGCCAGGAAGCGGTTAGGTTTAGGGCCAGGGTAGGGAACCGGTTAAGTTTAGGGCCGGGGCCAAGGAGCGGTTAGGTTTAGGGCCAGGGTTGGGAACCGGTTAAGTTTAGGGCCGGGGCCAGGGAGCGGTTAGGTTTAGGGCCAGGGTAGGGAACCGGTTAGGTTTAGGGCAGGTTAGAGAACCGGTTAAGTTAAGGGCCAGGGCCAGGTAGTATTTAGGTTCAGGGCCAGGTTAGGGAACCGGTTAAGTTTAGGGCCGGGGCCAGGGAGCGGTTAGGTTTAGGGCCAGGGTTGGGAACCGGTTAAGTTTAGGGCCGGGGCCAGGGAGCGGTTAGGTTTAGGGCCAGGGTAGGGAACCGGTTAGGTTTAGGGCCAGGTTAGAGAACCGGTTAAGTTAAGGGCCAGGGCCAGGTAGTATTTAGGTTCAGGGCCAGGTTAGGGAACCGGTTAAGTTTAGGGCCGGGGCCAGGAAGCGGTTAGGTTTAGGGCCAGGGTAGGGAACCGGTTAAGTTTAGGGCCGGGGCCAGAGTGTGTTTAGGTTCAGGGCCAGGGTTAAGTTAAGGGCCAGGTAGAGGGTGAGGTTAGGGTTAGAAAAAAGAGTAGGAAGCCCTAGGAGCGTCCAGCGTGCGTTTCTCCTCGTCCGCGATGAGGCGACACAGTTCGTCCAAAGCGGCCGATGATGAACTGGCACCTTGCGGGAACAGGACCGATGGCGTGGGTCCCTGGGGCACCGGGGAGTCCAAAAGGTGAGTTGGGTTCCTCGGCGGCACGGGCTCCGCAGCCGG
Organism: Synchiropus splendidus; assembly: GCF_027744825.2. Classification (NCBI taxonomy): domain Eukaryota; kingdom Metazoa; phylum Chordata; class Actinopteri; order Syngnathiformes; family Callionymidae; genus Synchiropus; species Synchiropus splendidus. The sequence goes on from NC_071349.1 coordinate 21,089,966, forward strand.
CGCACGCTTACGTGGTCTCAACCTCGGAAGTCGGGGTGAGATCGGGGGCGGCGTAGGTGGCACGACGTCCCTCCGGTGAGTAGAGGATTGTCGATCCTTCTGTGGGGGCGGGGCCGCCCAGTCCGAAGAGCCTGGACCCCCATCCCGGGCCGGAGACTCCTCCCTCCCCGGTGCGGATGAAGCAGCAGAGGAGGAAGAAGAATCCGCCGACGATGAGGAGGAGCTCCGCTGGTTTCCCACTGGGGCCCATGGCTGTGGTGGTGGTGATGGTGATGGTGATGGTGGCGACGGCGCTGATGACGCTGGTGGAGGCGAGCGCTGGACCGGGGTGGATCTCCGTGTAAGTTGAGGCGGTGGCATCACGGGGCGCTGTTCTGTGGGTCCTGCCGGCTCGCAGTCTGGTGTGTGAGCAATTAGCAGGGCTTCCACCTCTTGCAAGGTTTCCTGCCTCAACCTGCGGCCCAGGTCCCTCCGGGCGCGTTTTGTAGCCACCTCCAAAGCCCTGCTCCAGTCCGGAGATTGTAGGTTCACCAGCTGTTGAAGGTGAGTGTCGATACACTTCAGGTGGTGTTCCTTGAGAATCAGCATTGTATTAAATGCCCAGTTTTTGCAATTTCCTTCCAATAAAATCGAGGTTTCCTCATTGGGGCAGGATGGCTTTATATTATTAAAGAGGAAGTTGGCCATCCTCTGAATGGTAGGAGGAGGATCCTCATGGGGTCTCGCCACATGTTGGAGATGGTGAGTGGATTTAATTAATTGAGAAATAATTCTCAATTTCTCATAAAAGTGAGGGTCCTCCGCAGGCTCAGGGCGTGGGTCGTCCCGGGGCGCTCTATTGTAAATGTCATGATATTCATCATGATTATTGTAGTTCCGGCGTCCACCAGGAGGTGCCGCCAATCTGTCCTGTACTCTCCACTGGTTGTTAGACCTGCGTTCAGGAACGGCGCGTTGAGGAGGACGACGCCTGCGTAGAGGTGAGTGTGTGCGGGGGGGCCCGGCACGATCCGCTCGTCCGAACCTCACCACATCCGCATAGGAGGAAGAGGAGGGTCGCTGGTCTGACGGCTCCCGTCTCCAGCTGGGTTGCCGGCGCGCCGGACCGAACAACGGACGTGGATCTCCCGGACCGCGTGCTCCTCGTCGCCGGCGTCCTCCCCTGGTGACGCGGGTCCATCCCTCGTCTTGGTCATCGCGGTCCTCATAATAAGGGTCAAAGTCTCTATGGAAGTTCATGCTGTAGTGCCTGAACTCTATCCACACCAACCTGTGAATCACTGAAGTAGTCCGCTTGGATAAAATGTAAATTCAAAATATATATTAATCCACAACGGTTCAAAAAAAGTCTTTTAATAGTAGTCCAGGTAAATCCACAGGTAAGTTGGAGAATTCAAGGGCAACAAAAACTGCAATTCGCAACGTTTCGGTTTAAAGAAACCTTCATCAGGCAAATATAGATCCGTATTGTTCGGTTAACAGGAGAGCTATGGCACCTACCAGTACGTGACCGCCTTTTATACCTGCCGCGCTTTTACCTGCGCATGCTCAATTTTCGAATCTAAACAGTCACTAATACGGCAATGCGCCCTCTTGTGGCAGTAATAACAGCATGAACTATATACAGACATGTAATCATAATGAAAAACACCATAATAAACCCAAAACAGTTCACACAACAGAAAATTATACATTATATACAGTCTTAAGGTGTGTTTATATGTTTTTTTCAGATGAGGTTGGAACCCCCCACTCGAGGACACCCGGAGCCCCAGTACTGACCCAGCGGCACTGGCAATAGGGTTAGTATAAATTTGCTGGGAGGGAGCCCAGCAACAGCACGGGCCAGTCCGGGCTTTCCCGGGATCTCCAGATGAACCCCGGGCAGGAGGTAAGTACCTTCTATGTAGGGTTAGAATAGGTAGGGTTAAATTAGGTGAGTAGATCAAGGGGCCAGGGCCAGGGGTTGGATAAATTTAGGGCCGGGGCCAGGAAGCGGTTAGGTTTAGGGCCAGGGTAGGGAACCGGTTAAGTTTAGGGCCGGGGCCAAGGAGCGGTTAGGTTTAGGGCCAGGGTTGGGAACCGGTTAAGTTTAGGGCCGGGGCCAGGGAGCGGTTAGGTTTAGGGCCAGGGTAGGGAACCGGTTAGGTTTAGGGCAGGTTAGAGAACCGGTTAAGTTAAGGGCCAGGGCCAGGTAGTATTTAGGTTCAGGGCCAGGTTAGGGAACCGGTTAAGTTTAGGGCCGGGGCCAGGGAGCGGTTAGGTTTAGGGCCAGGGTTGGGAACCGGTTAAGTTTAGGGCCGGGGCCAGGGAGCGGTTAGGTTTAGGGCCAGGGTAGGGAACCGGTTAGGTTTAGGGCCAGGTTAGAGAACCGGTTAAGTTAAGGGCCAGGGCCAGGTAGTATTTAGGTTCAGGGCCAGGTTAGGGAACCGGTTAAGTTTAGGGCCGGGGCCAGGAAGCGGTTAGGTTTAGGGCCAGGGTAGGGAACCGGTTAAGTTTAGGGCCGGGGCCAGAGTGTGTTTAGGTTCAGGGCCAGGGTTAAGTTAAGGGCCAGGTAGAGGGTGAGGTTAGGGTTAGAAAAAAGAGTAGGAAGCCCTAGGAGCGTCCAGCGTGCGTTTCTCCTCGTCCGCGATGAGGCGACACAGTTCGTCCAAAGCGGCCGATGATGAACTGGCACCTTGCGGGAACAGGACCGATGGCGTGGGTCCCTGGGGCACCGGGGAGTCCAAAAGGTGAGTTGGGTTCCTCGGCGGCACGGGCTCCGCAGCCGGCGCACGCTTACGTGGTCTCAACCTCGGAAGTCGGGGTGAGATCGGGGGCGGCGTAGGTGGCACGACGTCCCTCCGGTGAGTAGAGGATTGTCGATCCTTCTGTGGGGGCGGGGCCGCCCAGTCCGAAGAGCCTGGACCCCCATCCCGGGCCGGAGACTCCTCCCTCCCCGGCGCGGATGAAGCAGCAGAGGAGGAAGAAGAATCCGCCGACGATGAGGAGGAGCTCCGCTGGTTTCCCACTGGGGCCCATGGCTGTGGTGGTGGTGATGGTGATGGTGATGGTGGCGACGGCGCTGATGACGCTGGTGGAGGCGAGCGCTGGACCGGGGTGGATCTCCGTGTAAGTTGAGGCGGTGGCATCACGGGGCGCTGTTCTGTGGGTCCTGCCGGCTCGCAGTCTGGTGTGTGAGCAATTAGCAGGGCTTCCACCTCTTGCAAGGTTTCCTGCCTCAACCTGCGGCCCAGGTCCCTCCGGGCGCGTTTTGTAGCCACCTCCAAAGCCCTGCTCCAGTCCGGAGATTGTAGGTTCACCAGCTGTTGAAGGTGAGTGTCGATACACTTCAGGTGGTGTTCCTTGAGAATCAGCATTGTATTAAATGCCCAGTTTTTGCAATTTCCTTCCAATAAAATCGAGGTTTCCTCATTGGGGCAGGATGGCTTTATATTATTAAAGAGGAAGTTGGCCATCCTCTGAATGGTAGGAGGAGGATCCTCATGGGGTCTCGCCACATGTTGGAGATGGTGAGTGGATTTAATTAATTGAGAAATAATTCTCAATTTCTCATAAAAGTGAGGGTCCTCCGCAGGCTCAGGGCGTGGGTCGTCCCGGGGCGCTCTATTGTAAATGTCATGATATTCATCATGATTATTGTAGTTCCGGCGTCCACCAGGAGGTGCCGCCAATCTGTCCTGTACTCTCCACTGGTTGTTAGACCTGCGTTCAGGAACGGCGCGTTGAGGAGGACGACGCCTGCGTAGAGGTGAGTGTGTGCGGGGGGGCCCGGCACGATCCGCTCGTCCGAACCTCACCACATCCGCATAGGAGGAAGAGGAGGGTCGCTGGTCTGACGGCTCCCGTCTCCAGCTGGGTTGCCGGCGCGCCGGACCGAACAACGGACGTGGATCTCCCGGACCGCGTGCTCCTCGTCGCCGGCGTCCTCCCCTGGTGACGCGGGTCCATCCCTCGTCTTGGTCATCGCGGTCCTCATAATAAGGGTCAAAGTCTCTATGGAAGTTCATGCTGTAGTGCCTGAACTCTATCCACACCAACCTGTGAATCACTGAAGTAGTCCGCTTGGATAAAATGTAAATTCAAAATATATATTAATCCACAACGGTTCAAAAAAAGTCTTTTAATAGTAGTCCAGGTAAATCCACAGGTAAGTTGGAGAATTCAAGGGCAACAAAAACTGCAATTCGCAACGTTTCGGTTTAAAGAAACCTTCATCAGGCAAATATAGATCCGTATTGTTCGGTTAACAGGAGAGCTATGGCACCTACCAGTACGTGACCGCCTTTTATACCTGCCGCGCTTTTACCTGCGCATGCTCAATTTTCGAATCTAAACAGTCACTAATACGGCAATGCGCCCTCTTGTGGCAGTAATAACAGCATGAACTATATACAGACATGTAATCATAATGAAAAACACCATAATAAACCCAAAACAGTTCACACAACAGAAAATTATACATTATATACAGTCTTAAGGTGTGTTTATATGTTTTTTTCAGATGAGGTTGGAACCCCCCACTCGAGGACACCCGGAGCCCCAGTACTGACCCAGCGGCACTGGCAATAGGGTTAGTATAAATTTGCTGGGAGGGAGCCCAGCAACAGCACGGGCCAGTCCGGGCTTTCCCGGGATCTCCAGATGAACCCCGGGCAGGAGGTAAGTACCTTCTATGTAGGGTTAGAATAGGTAGGGTTAAATTAGGTGAGTAGATCAAGGGGCCAGGGCCAGGGGTTGGATAAATTTAGGGCCGGGGCCAGGAAGCGGTTAGGTTTAGGGCCAGGGTAGGGAACCGGTTAAGTTTAGGGCCGGGGCCAAGGAGCGGTTAGGTTTAGGGCCAGGGTTGGGAACCGGTTAAGTTTAGGGCCGGGGCCAGGGAGCGGTTAGGTTTAGGGCCAGGGTAGGGAACCGGTTAGGTTTAGGGCAGGTTAGAGAACCGGTTAAGTTAAGGGCCAGGGCCAGGTAGTATTTAGGTTCAGGGCCAGGTTAGGGAACCGGTTAAGTTTAGGGCCGGGGCCAGGGAGCGGTTAGGTTTAGGGCCAGGGTTGGGAACCGGTTAAGTTTAGGGCCGGGGCCAGGGAGCGGTTAGGTTTAGGGCCAGGGTAGGGAACCGGTTAGGTTTAGGGCCAGGTTAGAGAACCGGTTAAGTTAAGGGCCAGGGCCAGGTAGTATTTAGGTTCAGGGCCAGGTTAGGGAACCGGTTAAGTTTAGGGCCGGGGCCAGGAAGCGGTTAGGTTTAGGGCCAGGGTAGGGAACCGGTTAAGTTTAGGGCCGGGGCCAGAGTGTGTTTAGGTTCAGGGCCAGGGTTAAGTTAAGGGCCAGGTAGAGGGTTAGGGTTAGGGTTAGGGTTAGGGTTAGGGTTAGGGTTAGGGTTAGGGTTAGGGTTAGGGTTAGGGTTAGGGTTAGGGTTAGGGTTTAGGGTTAGGGTTAGGGTTAGGGTTAGGGTTAGGGTTAGGGTTAGGGTTAGGGTTAGGGTTAGGGTTAGGGTTAGGGTTAGGGTTAGGGTTAGGTTAGGGTTAGGGTTAGGGTTAGGGTTAGGGTTAGGGTTAGGGTTAGGGTTAGGGTTAGGGTTTAGGGTTAGGGTTAGGGTTAGGGTTAGGGTTAGGGTTAGGGTTAGGGTTAGGGTTAGGGTTAGGGTTAGGGTTAGGGTAGGGTTAGGGTTAGGGTTAGGGTTAGGGTTAGGGTTAGGGTAAGGGTTAGGGTTAGGGTTAGGGTTAGGGTTAGGGTTAGGGTTAGGGTTAGGGTTTAGGGTTAGGGTTAGGGTTAGGGTTTAGGGTTAGGGTTAGGGTTAGGGTTAGGGTTAGGGTTAGGGTTAGGGTTAGGGTTAGGGTTAGGGTTAGGGTTAGGTTAGGGTTAGGGTTAGGGTTAGGGTTAGGTTAGGGTTAGGGTTAGGGTTAGGGTTAGGGTTAGGGTTAGGGTTAGGGTTAGGGTTAGGGTTAGGGTAGGGTTAGGGTTAGGGTTAGGGTTAGGGTTAGGGTTAGGGTTAGGGTTAGGGTTAGGGTTAGGGTTAGGGTTAGGGTTAGGGTTAGGGTTAGGGTTAGGGTTAGGGTTAGGGTTAGGGTTAGGGTTAGGGTTAGGGTTAGGGTTAGGGTTAGGGTTAGGGTTAGGGTTAGGGTTAGGGTTAGGGTTAGGGTTAGGGTTAGGGTTAGGGTTAGGGTTAGGGTTAGGGTTAGGGTTAGGGTTAGGTTAGGGTTAGGGTTAGGGTTAGGGTTAGGGTTAGGGTTAGGGTTAGGGTTAGGGTAGGGTTAGGGTTAGGGTTAGGGTTAGGGTTAGGGTTAGGGTTAGGGTTAGGGTTAGGGTTAGGGTTAGGGTTAGGGTTAGGGTTAGGGTTAGGGTTAGGGTTAGGGTTAGGGTTAGGGTTAGGGTTAGGGTTAGGGTTAGGGTTAGGGTTAGGGTTAGGGTTAGGGTTAGGGGTTAGGGTTAGGGTTAGGGTTAGGGTTAGGGTTAGGGTTAGGGTTAGGGTTAGGGTTAGGGTTAGGGTTAGGGTTAGGGTTAGGGTTAGGGTTAGGGTTAGGGTTAGGGTTAGGGTTAGGGTTAGGGTTAGGGTTAGGGTTAGAGGGTTAGGGTTAGGGTTAGGGTTAGGGTTAGGGTTAGGGTTAGGGTTAGGGTTAGGGTTAGGGTTAGGGTTAGGGTTAGGGTTAGGGTTAGGGTTAGGGTTAGAGGGTTAGGGTTAGGGTTAGGGTTAGGGTTAGGGTTAGGGTTAGGGTTAGGGTTAGGGTTAGGGTTAGAGGGTTAGGGTTAGGGTTAGGGTTAGGGTTAGGGTTAGGGTTAGGGTTAGGGTTAGGGTTAGGGTAGGGTTAGGGTTAGGGTTAGGGTTAGGGTTAGGGTTAGGGTTAGGGTTAGGGTTAGGGTTAGAGGGTTAGGGTTAGGGTTAGGGTTAGGGTTAGGGTTAGGGTTAGGGTTAGGGTTAGGGTTAGGGTTAGGGTCAGGGTCAGGGTCAGGGTCAGGGTCAGGGTCAGGGTCAGGGTCAGGGTCAGGGTTAGAGGGTTAGGGTTAGGGTTAGGGTTAGGGTTAGGGTTAGGGTTAGGGTTAGGGTTAGGGTTAGGGTTAGGGTTAGGGTTAGGGTTAGGGTTAGGGTTAGGTTAGGGTTAGGGTTAGGGTTAGGGTTAGGGTTAGGGTTAGGGTTAGGGTTAGGGTTAGGGTTAGGGTTAGGGTTAGGGTTAGGGTTAGGGTTAGGGTTAGGGTTAGGGTTAGGGTTAGGGTTAGAGGGGTTAGGGTTAGGGTTAGGGTTAGGGTTAGGGTTAGGGTTAGGGTTAGGGTTAGAGGGTTAGGGTTAGGGTTAGGGTTAGGGTTAGGGTTAGGGTTAGGGTTAGGGTTAGGGTTAGGGTTAGGGTTAGGGTTAGGGTTAGGGTTAGGGTTAGGGTTAGGGTTAGGGTTAGGGTTAGGGTTAGGGTTAGGGTTAGGGTTAGGGTTAGGGTTAGGGTTAGGGTTAGGGTTAGGGTTAGGGTTAGGGTTAGGTTAGGGTTAGGGTTAGGGTTAGGGTTAGGGTTAGGGTTAGGGTTAGGGTTAGGGTTAGGGTTAGGGTTAGGGTTAGGGTTAGGGTTAGGGTTAGGGTTAGGGTTAGGGTTAGGGTTAGGGTTAGGGTTAGGGTTAGGGTTAGGGTTAGGGTTAGGGTTAGGGTTAGGGTTAGGGTTAGGGTTAGGGTTAGGGTTAGGGTTAGGGTTAGGGTTAGGGTTAGGGTTAGGGTTAGAGGGTTAGGGTTAGGGTTAGGGTTAGGGTTAGGGTTAGGGTTAGGGTTAGGGTTAGGGTTAGGGTTAGGGTTAGGGTTAGGGTTAGGGTTAGGGTTAGGGTTAGGGTTAGGGTTAGGGTTAGGGTTAGGGTTAGGGTTAGGGTTAGGGTTAGGGTTAGGGTTAGGGTTAGGGTTAGGGTTAGGGTTAGGGTTAGGGTTAGGGTTAGGGTTAGGGTTAGGGTTAGGGTTAGGGTTAGGGTTAGGGTTAGGGTTAGGGTTAGGGTTAGGGTTAGGGTTAGGGTTAGGGTTAGGGTTAGGGTTAGGGTTAGGGTTAGGGTTAGGGTTAGGGTTAGGGTTAGGGTTAGGGTTAGGGTTAGGGTTAGGGTTAGGGTTAGGGTTAGGGTTAGGGTTAGGGTTAGGGTTAGGGTTAGGGTTAGGGTTAGGGTTAGGGTTAGGGTTAGGGTTAGGGTTAGGGTTAGGGTTAGGGTTAGGGTTAGGGTTAGGGTTAGGGTTAGGGTTAGGGTTAGGGTTAGGGTTAGGGTTAGGGTTAGGGTTAGGGTTAGGGTTAGGGTTAGGGTTAGGGTTAGGGTTAGGGTTAGGGTTAGGGTTAGGGTTAGGGTTAGGGTTAGGGTTAGGGTTAGGGTTAGGGTTAGGGTTAGGGTTAGGGTTAGGGTTAGGGTTAGGGTTAGGGTTAGGGTTAGGGTTAGGGTTAGGGTTAGGGTTAGGGTTAGGGTTAGGGTTAGGGTTAGGGTTAGGGTTAGGGTTAGGGTTAGGGTTAGGGTTAGGGTTAGGGTTAGGGTTAGGGTTAGGGTTAGGGTTAGGGTTAGGGTTAGGGTTAGGGTTAGGGTTAGGGTTAGGGTTAGGGTTAGGGTTAGGGTTAGGGTTAGGGTTAGGGTTAGGGTTAGGGTTAGGGTTAGGGTTAGGGTTAGGGTTAGGGTTAGGGTTAGGGTTAGGGTTAGGGTTAGGGTTAGGGTTAGGGTTAGGGTTAGGGTTAGGGTTAGGGTTAGGGTTAGGGTTAGGGTTAGGGTTAGGGTTAGGGTTAGGGTTAGGGTTAGGGTTAGGGTTAGGGTTAGGGTTAGGGTTAGGGTTAGGGTTAGGGTTAGGGTTAGGGTTAGGGTTAGGGTTAGGGTTAGGGTTAGGGTTAGGGTTAGGGTTAGGGTTAGGGTTAGGGTTAGGGTTAGGGTTAGGGTTAGGGTTAGGGTTAGGGTTAGGGTTAGGGTTAGGGGTTAGGGTTAGGGTTAGGGTTAGGGTTAGGGTTAGGGTTAGGGTTAGGGTTAGGGTTAGGGTTAGGGTTAGGGTTAGGGTTAGGGTTAGGGTTAGGGTTAGGGTTAGGGTTAGGGTTAGGGTTAGGGTTAGGGTTAGGGTTAGGGTTAGGGTTAGGGTTAGGGTTAGGGTTAGGGTTAGGGTTAGGGTTAGGGTTAGGGTTAGGGTTAGGGTTAGGGTTAGGGTTAGGGTTAGGGTTAGGGTTAGGGTTAGGGTTAGGGTTAGGGTTAGGGTTAGGGTTAGGGTTAGGGTTAGGGTTAGGGTTAGGGTTAGGGTTAGGGTTAGGGTTAGGGTTAGGGTTAGGGTTAGGGTTAGGGTTAGGGTTAGGGTTAGGGTTAGGGTTAGGGTTAGGGTTAGGGTTAGGGTTAGGGTTAGGGTTAGGGTTAGGGTTAGGGTTAGGGTTAGGGTTAGGGTTAGGGTTAGGGTTAGGGTTAGGGTTAGGGTTAGGGTTAGGGTTAGGGTTAGGGTTAGGGTTAGGGTTAGGGTTAGGGTTAGGGTTAGGGTTAGGGTTAGGGTTAGGGTTAGGGTTAGGGTTAGGGTTAGGGTTAGGGTTAGGGTTAGGGTTAGGGTTAGGGTTAGGGTTAGGGTTAGGGTTAGGGTTAGGGTTAGGGTTAGGGTTAGGGTTAGGGTTAGGGTTAGGGTTAGGGTTAGGGTTAGGGTTAGGGTTAGGGTTAGGGTTAGGGTTAGGGTTAGGGTTAGGGTTAGGGTTAGGGTTAGGGTTAGGGTTAGGGTTAGGGTTAGGGTTAGGGTTAGGGTTAGGGTTAGGGTTAGGGTTAGGGTTAGGGTTAGGGTTAGGGTTAGGGTTAGGGTTAGGGTTAGGGTTAGGGTTAGGGTTAGGGTTAGGGTTAGGGTTAGGGTTAGGGTTAGGGTTAGGGTTAGGGTTAGGGTTAGGGTTAGGGTTAGGGTTAGGGTTAGGGTTAGGGTTAGGGTTAGGGTTAGGGTTAGGGTTAGGGTTAGGGTTAGGGTTAGGGTTAGGGTTAGGGTTAGGGTTAGGGTTAGGGTTAGGGTTAGGGTTAGGGTTAGGGTTAGGGTTAGGGTTAGGGTTAGGGTTAGGGTTAGGGTTAGGGTTAGGGTTAGGGTTAGGGTTAGGGTTAGGGTTAGGGTTAGGGTTAGGGTTAGGGTTAGGGTTAGGGTTAGGGTTAGGGTTAGGGTTAGGGTTAGGGTTAGGGTTAGGGTTAGGGTTAGGGTTAGGGTTAGGGTTAGGGTTAGGGTTAGGGTTAGGGTTAGGGTTAGGGTTAGGGTTAGGGTTAGGGTTAGGGTTAGGGTTAGGGTTAGGGTTAGGGTTAGGGTTAGGGTTAGGGTTAGGGTTAGGGTTAGGGTTAGGGTTAGGGTTAGGGTTAGGGTTAGGGTTAGGGTTAGGGTTAGGGTTAGGGTTAGGGTTAGGGTTAGGGTTAGGGTTAGGGTTAGGGTTAGGGTTAGGGTTAGGGTTAGGGTTAGGGTTAGGGTTAGGGTTAGGGTTAGGGTTAGGGTTAGGGTTAGGGTTAGGGTTAGGGTTAGGGTTAGGGTTAGGGTTAGGGTTAGGGTTAGGGTTAGGGTTAGGGTTAGGGTTAGGGTTAGGGTTAGGGTTAGGGTTAGGGTTAGGGTTAGGGTTAGGGTTAGGGTTAGGGTTAGGGTTAGGGTTAGGGTTAGGGTTAGGGTTAGGGTTAGGGTTAGGGTTAGGGTTAGGGTTAGGGTTAGGGTTAGGGTTAGGGTTAGGGTTAGGGTTAGGGTTAGGGTTAGGGTTAGGGTTAGGGTTAGGGTTAGGGTTAGGGTTAGGGTTAGGGTTAGGGTTAGGGTTAGGGTTAGGGTTAGGGTTAGGGTTAGGGTTAGGGTTAGGGTTAGGGTTAGGGTTAGGGTTAGGGTTAGGGTTAGGGTTAGGGTTAGGGTTAGGGTTAGGGTTAGGGTTAGGGTTAGGGTTAGGGTTAGGGTTAGGGTTAGGGTTAGG